>NC_044036.1:211984795-212176681 GCF_901765095.1 Microcaecilia unicolor
TTTGCAGAACTGCCGAAAGACGGCGTTTCTGTAAGATGAATGTCCTTCTACAATTCCGCGAGAAAGACGGCCTTTTACTACACTTTGGACGTCCCTGATATGGACGTTTCGCACTGCAATTTTAGAATGTCTAAGGACGCCCATACTATTTTTCGATTATACCTACCTGATTTGGAAGACTTCGTGAGGACGTCCTAATTCAGACTTGGACAACCTTTCAAAAATGCCCCTCTAAATCAGGCATAGACAATATTCAAAAATACCATCTTGGAAGCCCAGTCCAGATGCCATGTATTTGCAAAGGTGGAAAGAAGAAAAAACATCATCCAGCATGGTTAAAAGGTGAAGTAAAAGAGGCCATTACAACCAAAAGATTGTCCTTCAAAGAATGGAAAAAGACCCAAATAAAGAAAATAAGAAGCAACATAAGCACTGGCAAGTAAGAAGCAACAAAAATAAGAAGCAACCTAAGCACTGGTGTAAAGAAGAAGGTTTTAGATACATAGGAGCATGGGGTAATACGTGGACAAATAACAGGCTCTACTATATGATGGACTACATCTTTCTGTGACTGGGAAAAGGATCCTTTGGGAGAAATTCAGACAGTATGTTTCTAGACATTTAAACTAGAAGGCGGGGGTGACAAAAGGAAACAAGGGAATTTGGGAAGTCTCCCCCAGAATAAATTGATGGCAGAGGGAAAGGTCATCTAAATATAGAAAACCACCTAAACTCAGTATGTAAATGGAAAGCAATGAGCACAAATGCTCGTAGTCTAGATAAAAAGGTTCAAGACTTGCAAGCTCTGTTGTTTGAAGAAAACTTGGATATTGTTGTTATTACAGAGACGTGGCTCAATGATTCCCGTGAATGGGATGTGACTATACTGGGCTATAATCTTTTTAGGAAGGATAGAGAGGGCCGAAGAGGTGGAGGAGTGGCACTGTATGTGAGAGACAATATTGGAGCGGCTAAAATGTGGGGGACCTGGGGAGAGGAAGAAGCTTTATGAATCGACCTGGAAAGAGAAGATGGAACCTGTATTCACACTGGGGTTATCTACAGACCTCCGGCACAAATGGAGAAACTAGACGAGAATCTGATAGAAGATATTCAAAAGATTGGTATGAAAGGGGAAGTGCTACTGTTAGATTTCAACTTGTCTGATGTGGATTGGGATGTCCCGTCTGCGGAATCGGAAAGAAGTAGGGAGATTGTGGACGCCTGTCAAAGTGCCTTGCTCAAACAAATGCTGATGGAACCCATGAGGGAAGGGTTGATGCTGGATCTAGTGCTCACGAATGGAGGAAGTGTTTCCAATATCCGGGTGGGTGCCCACCTATCTAATAGTGATCATCACACCATATGGCTTGATATAAGGGCAAAGGCGGAGTATAGATGCAGAAAACTGAAAGTACTGGATTTCAAATGTACTGATTTTGATAAAATGGGGAAATACCTGAAGAAGGAGCTGTTGGAGTGGGAAGGTGCAGGAGAAGTGGAAAATCAGTGGTCAAAGCTAAAGGCTGCTATAAATAAAATATGGCAACTGATCTTTAAGCGAGGAAAGTAAACAAAACCAAGAAATAGGAAGCCTATATGGTTCTCCAAACAAGTAGATGAAAAAATAAGAGCAAAAGAGGCTTTGTTCAAGAAATACAAAAGAACACAATGAGTGGATCATGGAAAGATTATCGGATTAAACTCAAAGAAGAGAAGAGGGAAATATGCCTAGCAAAAGCGCAAGTGGAAGAAAAAATGACTAAAGATGTAAAGAGAGGTGACAAGACCTTTTTCAGATATATTGGAGAAAGGAGAAAAGATAGGAATGGAATTGCGAGACTGAAAGATAATGAAAATGGTTATGTATGAGAGTGAGGAGGATAAAGCAAATGTGCTAAACAATTAATTCTCTTCGGTATTCATGGAGGAAAATCCTGGAGAAGGACCATGGTTGGCTGCCGAGAGAATATCTGGGAATGGAGTGGGTACTGCGCCGTTTACAGAAAGAGGTCCTGGTGGGACCTGTTAAAGATTTATTTAATAGATCTTTAGAGATGGGAGAAGTTCCTTGAGATCGGAGCCGAGCAGATGTGGTCCCTCTTCACAAAAGTGGAGACTGGGAAGAAGTGGGAAACTACAGACCGGTAAGTCTCACGTCGGTGGTAGAAAAAAATAATGGAGTCATTTCTTGACTCCTGCCTAAAGGACACTCACAGATAAGATTTGCTCTGGCTTTAATTCTGCATTTATATCTTTATATCTTTCCTGGGGTTTTTTTCTACTCTGCTAAAATTGTGATTTGCTTGTCCCAATCCTTAGAGCTGTACACCTGGACATTTCTTCTGGTACATTTAAATGCAGCTCTACAGATAGGTTACAGCAGACACATTCCTAAGGTCTTAAGCTTTCCTAGAAAAAAGGAAAAAAAACCTGTTATATCTGCTTTGCTAATATTGTGATTTACTTGCTGTGTTTTAAACTGGTTTGATATCTGTTTAATCTGAAAACTACCAAAAGAATTAGATCTTTTGTTTGCTTCCTAAAAGTGTACCTTCCCCACATCTGGCTTGTAAATCTGTAGGTTAAGGTGTGGCTGATAGCTTGTGTTGAAGGAGGAGCAGTTAAACCACATGGTCATTTCTTGACTCCTGCCAAAGGACACTCACAGATAAGATTTGCTCTGGCTTTAATTCTGCATTATGTATATCTTTATATCTTTTCTGGGGGGGGTTTTCTACTCTGCTAAATGTGTGATTTGCTTGTCCCAATCCTTGGAGCTGTACACATGGACATTTCTTCTGGTACATTTAAATACAGCTCTACAGATAGGTTACAGCAGACACATTCCTAAGGTCTTAAGCTTAAGCCTACCCACCCCAAGACGGATACTTCATAAATAACTTTCCCAAATACACTACTTAATCACAAATTAACTCCACCCATATTTCAACTGTCTCTGAAAAGAAAACCCCTCATTATCACAGGAATCCCAGTCTTCTACTCACCAGCTAAAGATAACTGCTCTAATAATAAGGATCTCAGCTAACATATCCATAGGCTGCTATTCTCACTATATATCACACCTGTTCAAACCCATTTCAACCAATCAGGATGACTTTTATTCTCTGTAATAATTGTGGTGCTTTAGTTTCAAGACCAATTATCTGGAGACTTAAGGCTTGTCCTATCTGTCTGCAGCTCACTAGATTAAAACACAAGCTCAGTAAAGTAAAACAGGAACTAGATGCACTTAAAGCAGCATCTAGGACCGCACAATATCATACTGCACAGAATCATACCAAATTATCACCACTACTACAAAGGATAAAACCACCTAAGAATAGATGGATCACGGTAGGTTCAGGCAGACTTCGTTATGTGACAAGAAAGCATCCAACCTCACAAGTGTTGTCCCTACAAAATTCTTTTACTCCATTACAGCACTGTGATGTTCTTGAAAACAGAACGGAAGCCAAAGAAAAAACAATAAAAGTGGAACAAAAAGATATGAAGGTACCCAAAGAGAAAAGAAACCCCCAAATCACTAATGTTGAAACGCATACCAGGAAATGTAGATGGAAAGCGATGACCACAAATGCTCGCAGTCTAAGCAATAAAGTTCATGACCTTCAGGCCCTGATGTTGGAGGCAGACTTGGATGTTGTTGCAATCACTGAGATGTGGCTCAATGGTTCCCATGAATGGGATGCAAACATACCGGGCTATAATCTATTTAGGAAGGATAGAGAGGGTCGAAAAGGTGGAGGAGTAGCTCTGTATGTGAGGAATGATATCACGGCAACTGAAATGACAGGGACCTCGGGAAAGGAAGAAGCGATATGGATCACCTTAAAAGAGAGCATAGAACCTCTGTCCACGTGGGTGTTGTCTACAGACCCCCGACACAATTAGAGGAACTAGATAAAGATCTGATCGCAGATATTCAAAACTTAGGAAAGAAAAAAGAGGTTCTGTTGATGGGAGATTTCAATCTGACGGATGAAGCTTGGAAGGTTCCGTCTGCGAAATCGGAAAGAAGTAGAGAGATAGTGGATGCTTTACAAAGTGCTCTGCTCAGACAAATGGTGACGGAACCCATGAGGGAGGGAGCGACGCTGGATCTGGTGCTCACAAATGGGGATAGTGTATCAAATGTCTGAGTGGGTGCCCACCTGGGCGGCAGTGACCATCAAACGGTTTGGTTCGATATGACAGCTGAAGTGGAGGGTGGCCACTCAAAACTCAAAGTCTTAGATTTCAAGCATGCTGATTTTAGTAAAATGGGGGAATACCTGAGGAAGGAGCTGATGGGCTTGGAGAACGAACAAGAAGTGGAAGGACAGCGGTCCAGGCTGAAAGAAGCTATAAATAGAGCCACAAGCATTTATGTAAGGAGAGTAAATAAAAGCAAGAGAAAAAGGAAACCGATATGGTTCTCCAAGCAAGTGGCCGAGAAAATAAAGGTTAAAGAGTTGGCGTTCCTGAAATACACCAAAACTCAAGAAGCCGAACACGGAGAGGAATACCGGAGGAAACTGAAAGAAGCCAAGAGAGAGATACGTCTGGCGAAAGCGCAAGCGGAAGAAAAAATGGCTAGAAATGTAAGGAGGGGTGACAAAAATTTCTTCAGGTATATTAGTGAAAAGAGGAAGACAAATAAGGGAATTGTGAGACTGAAAGACGCTGCGAACCACTATGTAGATAATGACGAAGAAAAAGCAAATTTGCTAAATGGATACTTTTGTTCTGTATTCACAGAAGAAAATCCTGGAGAAGGACCGCGATGGACTGGCAAAAGTGCAAATGAAAATGGAGTAGATATAGCACCGTTCACGGAAGAGAGTGTGTATAAACAACTTGAAAAGCTAAAGGTGGACAAAGCCGTGGGGCCGGACGGGATCCACCCCAGGATATTAAAGGAGCTCAGAGAGGTTCTGGCGGGTCCTCTTAAAGATTTGTTTAATAAATCATTGGAAACGGGAGAGATTCTGTGGGATTGGAGAATGGCGGATGAAGCTGGGAACTACAGGCTGGTAAGCCTCACTTCGATTGTTGGAAAAGTAACGGAAGCGATGCTGAAGGGTAAGGATAGTGAATTTCCTGGAAGCCAATAAGTTGCAAGATCCGAGACAACATGGTTTTACCAAAGGGAAATTGTGCCAAACGAATCTCATTGAATTCTTTGACCGCGTGACTGGAGAATTAAATCAGGGATGTGATATAGACGTAATCTACCTAGATTTCAGCAAGGCTTTTGACACGGTTCCCCACAGGAGGCTCTTGAACAAACTGGACAGGCTGAAGATAGGACCCGAAGTGGTGAACTGGATTAGGAACTGGTTGACGGACAGACGCCAGAGGGTGGTGGTAAATGGAACTCGCTCGGAGGAGGGAAAGGTGAGTAGTGGAGTGCCTCAGGGATCAGTGCTGGGACCGATTTTGTTCAATATATTTGTGAGTGACATTGCTTAAGGGTTAGAAGGTAAAGTTTGCCTTTTTGCGGATGATACTAAGATTTGTAACAGAGTGGACACCCGGGAGGGAGTGGAAAACATGAAAAAGGATCTGCGGAAGCTAGAAGAATGGTCTAAGGTTTGGCAATTAAAATTCAATGTGAACAGCGGCGTACCAAGGGGGGAGCGGTGGGGCGGTCCGCCCCACCTGTTTCGGGGCAGAGGGAGCATGGAAATGAACAACGCTGACCGGCGCGCGGCACCCCCCCAGGGGGGTGTCCCTTCGCCGGGAGGGGGGTTTGCCATGCTGCACGGGGGGGGCGGGGCACATCGGCGATCCGCCCCGGGTGTCAGCGCCCCTCGGAACGCCACTGACTGCGAAAAATGCAAAGTGATGCACTTAGGGAGTAGAAATACACGGGAGACATATGTGTTAGGCAGGGAGAGTCTGATATCTACGGACGGGGAAAGGGATCGGGGTGATAGTACCTGAGGATCTGAAGGCGAAGAAACGGTGTGACAAGGCGGTGGCTGTAAGTAGAAAGTTGCTAGGCTGTATAGAGAGGGGAGTGACCAGCAGAAGAAAAGAGGTTTTAATGCCCCTGTATAAGTCGTTGGTGAGGCCCCACCTGGAGTATTGTGTTCAGTTCTGGAGGCCGTATCTTGCTAAGGATGTAAAAAGAATTGAAGCGGTGCAAAGAAAAGCTACGAGAATGGTACGGGATTTGCGTTACAAGACGTATGAGGAGAGACTTGATGACCTGAACATGTATACCCTGGAGGAAAGGAGAAACAGGGGTGATATGATACAGACGTTCAAATATCTGAAAGGTATTAATCCGCAAACGAACCTTTTCCGGAGATGGGAAGGCGGTAGAACTAGAGGGCACGATTTGAGATTGAAGGGGGGAAGACTCAAGAAAAATGTCAGGAAGTATTTTTTCACGGAGAGAGTGGTGGATGCTTGGAATGCTCTCCCACGGGAGGTGGTGAAGAGGAAAACGGTAACAGAATTCAAACATGCGTGGGATAAACATAAAGGAATCCTGTTCCGAGGGAATGGATCCTCAGAAGATTAGCTGAGATCAGGTGGCAGAGCCGGTGGTGGGAGGCGAGGATATTGCTGGGCAGACTTATACGGTCTGTCCCAGAGCCAGTGGTTGGGAGGCAGGGATAGTGCTGGGCAGACTTATACGGTCTGTGCCCTGAAAATGACAGATATAAATCAAGGTAAGGAATACACAAAAAGTAGCACTATGTTATAGTTAACTTTCTAGAAGCCAATGGGTTACAGGACCCGAGGCAACATGGCTTTACCAAAGGAAAATCCTGCCAAACGAATCTCATTGACTTCTTTGACTGGGTGACCAAAGAAAAAAAGCAAAAGAAATGACAACTGGCACAGCCCACCAACTGGCACTACAAAAGAGTACTTGAGACAGCACGCTCTACAAGATAAGTGGAATTTTTAGAAATACCACAATATTTTGATGTCATAGTATAACATAGAGATCCCTAACAGGGAAATATAAATAAAAAAATCTTTAATGTTATAGCACAGTGTAGAGCTCTGTGATTAACCAAAAAACAAAAATAAAGGGTAGGGAGGTAGGTGCGCATAGTGCAATGACGGTGGATGTAGGTGCTATTTAATGGGTTATCCACTAGCCTAATGATGTGCATCTAGTACTGAGCACTATCACATACATGTAAAAAATACACAAAAAATATTTATTAGACACTGATAAATGAATCAGGTTTCTATATTTCTTTGAGTTAAAATGTAATGCCAAGAAGTGCAGAGTGATGCATTTGGGGTGCTAAGAGGTACCCAATAGGAGGGGAGAGATTAGTAAGCTCGACTCAGGAGAGAGACCTTGGGGTGCTGGTGTCCGAGGATCTGAAGGTGAAGAAACTATGTGAGAAGGCGACAGCCATGGCCAGAAAGATGCTAGGCTGCATAGAGAGGGGCATAACAAGCAGAAGAAAGGAGGTATTGATGCCCCTCTACAAGTCGTTGGTAAGGCCCCACTTATAGTATTGTGTTCAGTTTTGGAGGCAGTATCTTGCTAAAGACATAAAAAGACTGGAAGCGATGCAAAGAAAAGCTACAAAAATGGTATGGGATTTGCGTTGCAAACTGTACGAGAGACTTGCTGATCTGAACATGTATACCTTGGAGGAAAGGCGCAGGGGTGACATGATACAGGCGTTCAAATATTTGAAAAGTTTTAATCCGCAAACTGACCTTTTCTGGAGATGGGAAGGCAGTAGAACTAAATGATATTAATTGAGGTTGAAGGGGGCAGACTCAGGAGTAATGTCAGGAAGTATTTTTTCACGGAAAGGGTGGTAGATACGTGGAATGCCCTCCCACAGGAAGTGGTGGAGATGAAAATGGTGATGGAATTCAAACATGAATGGGATAAACACAAAGGAATCCTGTTTAGAAGGAATGGATCTACGGAATCTTAGCAATCCCGGTAATGAGAGAGTAAAACCAATGCTGGGCGGACTTCTAAGGTCTGCGCCCTGATCGTGGCTGAATAGATATGGATGGGCTGGAGTGTAAATTTTAAGGGGCTTCAACGTTAGCTTCAGAACTTTTAGTACAGGAACAGTGCTGGGTAGACTTTTACAGTCTGTGCCCTGAGAAAGGCAGGGACAAAACAAACTCGGGTATAGATACAAATTTATTTATTTATTAGGATTTATTTACTGCCTTTTTGAAGGAATTCACTCGAGTTGTACAGTAATATCACGTACCATGTAAAATGAGTTTATCTTGTTGGGCAGACTGGATGGACCAGTCATTACTATGTTACTAAATGTTACTATGTAAGTCAGATGCAAAGCATTAATAAAAAAAAGGCTAAATATGAAGAAAACTTGCTGCAGAGGCTAAAACTCACAGTAAAAACTTTTTCACGTACATCAGAAGCAGAAAGCCTGAGAGGGAATCCGTGGGACTGTTAGATCACGGAGGAGCAAAAGGGGCACTCAGGGAGGACAAGGCCATAGTGGAGAAACTGAATGAATTCTTTGCTTCTGTCTTTACGGAAGAGAATGTAAGAGATCTGCCTGTACTGGTTTTCAAGGGTGATGATGCGGAGGAACTGAAAGAAATCTTGGTGAACCTGGAAGATTTACTGAGCCAAATTGACAATTTAAGGAGTGGTAAATCACCTGGAGCAGATGTCATACATCCAAGGGTACCTCAAATGAATTCAAGCATGAAATTGCTGATCTGCTGTTAGTAATATATAGAGTCTGTGCATTAAAATTGTCCGTAGTACCTGAAGATTGGAGGGTGGCCATGTGATGATTTGGATGTTTAAAAGGGTTCTAGGGGTAATCTGGGAATTATAGACTGGTAAGCCTGGCATTGGTGCTGGGCAAAATAGTGGAACTATTATAGAAGAGATAAATTACAGAACACTAGACAAACATGATTTAATATGGGACAAAGTCAGCATGGTTTAGCCAAGGGAAGTCTTTCCTCACCAATTTGCTTCATTTCTTTGAAGGTCATGAATAAACATGTGGATAAAGGTGAGCCCACTTGATGTAGATTATCCGATTGTCAGAAAGCTTTTGATAAAGTTCTCATGAGAGACTCCTGAGAAAATTAAAGAGTCATGGGATAGGAGGCAAGGTTCTGGTGTGATTAGGAATTGGGTTATTAGACAGAAAATAGAGGGTAGGGTTAAATGGTCATTTCTCTCAATGGCAGGAGGGTGAAACAGTGGAGTGCCGCAGGGATCTGTACTGGGACCGATACTATTTAACATATTTATAAATGATACGGAAATCAAACAATGAGTGAGGTGATCACATTGCAGATGATATAAAACTATTCAAGGTTAAAACACATGCGGACTGGAAATATTACAGAAGATGTTAGGAATTGGAAGACTGGGCATCAAATGGTAGAGAAATTTAATATGGACAAATGCAAGGTGAATGAACATGGAAAGAATAATCCAATCATAGTTACCTGATGCTAAGGGTCCACCTTGGGAGTCAGCGCTCAAGAAAAATATCTGGATGTTGTTGTAGATAATATACTGAAATCTTCTGTTCAGCGTGTGGCGGCAGCAAAAAAAAAAGCAAACAGGATGCTAGCAATTATTAGGAAAGGGATGGTGAATAAGACCAAAAATACTATAATGCTTTTGTATTGCTCCATAGTGCGTCCGCACCTGAATATTGCGTTCATTTCTGGTCGCCGTATCTCAAAAAGGATATAGCGGAATTAGAAAAGGTTCAAAGAAGAGCGACCAAAATGATTAAAGGGGAGTGAACTCCTCGTATGAGGAAAGGCTAAAAGGTTAGGCTCTTCAGCTTGGAAAAGAGAGGATGAGGGGAGATTGAATGAGGTCTACAAATCCTGAGTGGTGTAGAAGCGATAGAAGTAAATCAATTTTTTTACTCGTTCCAAAAGTACAAAGACTAGGGGGACACTCGAGGAGTTACATGGAATACTTTTAAAATAAATAGGAGGAAATATTTGTTCACTCAACGAATAGTTAGCTCTGGAACGTCTTTGCCGGAGGATGTGGTAACAGCGGTTAGCATAGCTGGGTTGAAAAAAAGGTTTGGAACAAATTCCTGGAGAAAAGTCCATAGTCTGCTATTGAGACAGATATGCGAAGCATCTGCTTGCCCTGGGATTTGTAGTATGGAGCATTGCTACAATTTGGTTTTCTGCCAGGTACTTGTTGACCTGGCTTGGCCACGTTTGGAAAACAGGATAAAGGGCTAGATGAACCACTTGGGTCTGGACCCAGTATGGCATGTTCTTATGTTTTTATGACATCACACTATAGCGAATTGCTACATACCTGTAGAGGGTATTCTCCGAGGACAGCAGCTGATTGTTCTCACTGATGGGTACGGTCCACGGCAGCCCTCCAATCGAAACTTCACTAGCAAAGGCCTTTGCTAGTCCTCGCGCGCCCATGCGCACTGCGCATGCGCGGCCGTCTTCCTCCGCCCAAACCGGCTCGTGTTCGTCAGTCCCATATTTAGGCAAAAACAAAGACAAGGGAAGACACAACTCCAAAGGGGAGGCGGGCGGGTTGTGAGAACAATCGGCCTGCTGTCCTCGGAGAATACCCTACTACAGGTATGTAGCATTCGCTTTCTCCGAGGACAAGCAGGCTGCTTGTTCTCACTGATGGGGTATCCCTAGCCACCAGGCTCACTCAAAACAACAACCATGGTCATTGGCCTCGCAACGGCGAGGACATAACTGAGATTGACCTAACAATTTATCCAACTAACTGAGAGTGCAGGCCTGGAACAGAATAAACATGGGCCTAGGGGGGTGGAGTTGGATTCTAAACCCCGAACAGATTCTGAAGCACTGACTGCCGAACCGACGGTCCGCGTCGGGTATCCTGCTGCAGGCAGTAATGAAGATGTGAATGTGTGGACAGATGACCACGTCGCAGCTTTGCAAATCTCTTCAATAGTGGCTGACTTCAAGTGGGCTACCGACGCTGCCATGGCTCTAACATTATGAGCCATGACAATGACCCTCAAGAGCCAGCCCAGCCTGGGCGTAAGTTGAAGGAAATGCATCTGCTAGCCAATTGATATGGTGCGTTTTACCACAGCCACTCCCTCCTGTTGGGATCAAAAGAAACAAACAATTGGGGCGGACTGTCTGTTGGGCTGTGTCCGCTCCAGATAGAAGGCCAATGCTCTTTTTGCAGTCCAATGTGTGCAGCTGACGTTCAGCAGGGCAGGAATGAGGACGGGGAAAGAATGTTGGCAAGACAATTGACTGGTTCAGATGGAAACTCCGACACAACCTTTGCAAGACTTAGGTGGAGTGCGGAGAGCTACTCTGTTATTATGAAATTTGGGTAAGGGGCCTGGGCTACCAGGCCTGAAGCCACTGACTCTACGAGCTGAAGTAACTGCCACCAAGAAAATGACCTTACAGTGTCAGTACCTTCAGATGGCAGGGAGTTCAGTGGCTCAAAAGGAGGTTTCATCAGCTGGGTGAGAACGACATTGAGATCCCATGACACTGTAGGAGGTTTGACAGGGGGCTTTGACAAAAGCAAACCTCTCATGAAGCGACAACTAAAGGCTGTCACTGAGATCGGCTTACCTTCCACACGGTAATGGTATGCACTGATTGCACTAAGGTGAACCCTTACAGAGTTGGTCTTGAGACCAGACTCAGACAAGTGCAGAAGGTATTCAAGCAGGGTCTGTGTAGGCAAGAGCGAGGATCTAGGGCCTTGCTGTTACACCAGATGCAAACCTCCTCCATAGAAAGAAGTAACTCCTCTTAGTGGAATCTTTACCTGGAAGCAAGCAAGATGCGGGAGACACCCTCGACAGACCAAGAGGCAAGTCTACGCTCTCACATCCAGGCTGTGAGAGCCAGAGACTGGAGGTTGGGATGCAGAAGCGCCCCTTCGTCTGTGTGATGAGGGTCGGAAAACACTCCAACTCCACGTTCTTCGGAGGACAACTCCAGAAGTAAGGGAACCAGATCTGACGCGGCCAAAAAGGAGCAATCAGAATCACGGTGCCTCGTCTTGCTTGAGTTTCAACAAAGTCTTCCCCACCAGAGGTAGGGAGGATAAGCCTACAGAGACCCTCCCCCCAGTCCAGGAGGAAGGCATCCGATGCCAGTCCTGCCGTGGGCCTGAAGCCGGAACAGAACTGAGGGACTTTGTGGTTGGCTTGAGATGCAAAGAGATCTACCAAGGGGTGCCCCACACCTGGAAGATCTGGCGCACTACTGACGCGCGGAATTGAGCGACCACTCGTGAGGTTGCATAATCCTGCTCAGTCTGGCGGCCAGACTGTTGTTTACGCCTGCCAGATATGTGGCTTGGAGCACCATGGCCGTGACGGCGAGCCCAGAGCCACATGCGACGGCTTCCTGACACAGGGGGCGAGATCCGGTGCCCCCCTGCTTGTTGATGTAATACATGGCAACCTGGTTGTCTGTCTGAATTTGGATAATTTAGTGGGACAGCCAATCTCTGAAAGCCTTCAGAGCGTTCCAGACCGCTCGCAACTCCAGAAGATTGATCTGCAGATCGCGTTCCTGGAGGGACCAGCTTCCCTGGGTGTGAAGCCCATCGACATGAGCTCCCACCCCAGGAGAGACGCATCCGTAGTCAGCACTTTTGTGGCTGAGGAATTGGAAAGGACGTCCCAGAGTCAAATATGACCAAATTGCCACCATACAGAGATTTGAGAAAACTCGTGGACAGTTGGATCACGTCTCTAAGATCCCCAGCAGCCTGAAAACCACTGGGAAGCTAGGGTCCATTGAGCAGATCTCATTGAAGGCGGGCCATGGAGTCACATGACTGTGGAGGCCATGTGGCCCAGCAATCTCAACATCTGCCGAGCTGTAATCTCTGGGACCGCTCGCACTCCGCGAGACGAGGGACAACAAAGTTGTTGGCCCTCGACTGGGAGATAGGCACGAGCCGTCCGAGAATCCAGCAGAGCTCCTATGAATTCGAGTCTCTGTACTGGGAGAAGATGGGACTTTGGATAATTTATCACAAACCCCAGTAGCTCCAGGAGGCGAATAGTCATCTGCATAGACTGTAGAGCTCCTGCCTCGGATGTTTTCTTCACCAGCCAATCGTCAAGATATGGAACACGTGTACCCCCAGCCTGCGAAGTGCCGCTGCTACTACAGCCAAGCACTTCGTGAACACTCTGGGCGCAGAGGCGAGCCCAAAGGGTATCACACAGTACTGAAGTGACGTGGTGCCCAGCTGAAATCGCAGATACTGTCTGTGAGCTGGCAGTATCGGGATGTGCGTGTAGGCGTCCTTCAAGTCCAGAGAGCATAGCCAATCTTTTCCTGAATCATGGGGAGAAGGTGCCCAGGGAAAGTTTCTGAACTTTTCCTTGACCAGATATTTGTTCAGGGCCCTTAGGTCTAGGATGGGACGCATCCCCCCTGTTTTCTTTTCCACAAGGAAGTACCTGGAATAGAATCCCAGCCCTTCTTGCCCGGATGGCACGGGCTCGACCGCATTGGCGCTGAGAAGGGCGGAGAGTTCCTCTGCAAGTACCTGCTTGTGCTGGGAAGCTGTAAGACTGAGCTCCCGGTGGACAATTTGGAGGTTTGGAGGCCAAATTGAGGGTGTATCCTTGCCGGACTATTTGAAGAACCCACTGATCGGAGGTTATGAGAGGCCACCTTTGGTGAAAAACTTTCAACCTCCCTCCGACCGGCAGATCATCCGGCACTGACACTTGGATGTCGGCTATGCTCTGCTGGAGCCAGTCAAAAGCTCGTCCCTTGCTTTGCTGGGGAGCCGAGGGGCCTTGCTGAGGCGCACGCTGCTGACGAGAGCGAGCGCGCTGGGGCTTAGCCTGGACCGCAGGCTGTCGAGAAGGAGGATTGTACCTACGCTTACCAGAAGAGTAGGGAACAGTCTTCCTTCCCCCATAAAAACGTCTACCTGTGGAGGTAGAAGCTGAAGGCTGCCGGCGGGAGGAACTTGTCGAAAGCGGTATCCCGCTGGTGGAGCTGCTCTACCACCTGTTAGGACCTTCTCTCCAAAATATGTCCGAACGGCAAGGCGAGTCCGCAATCCGCTGCTGGATCCTATTCTCCAGGTCGGAGGCACGCAGCCATGAGAGTCTGCGCATCACCACACACCTTGAGCAGCGGCCCTGGACACAACATCAAGGTGTCATACCCCCTCTGGCCAGGAATTTTCTGCACGCCTTCAGCTGCCTGACCACCTCCTGAAATGGCTTGGCTTGCTCAGGAGGGAGCTTATCCACCAAGCCCGCCAACTGCCGCACATTGTTCCGCATGTGTATGCTCGTGTAGAGCTGGTAAGACTGAATTTTGGCCACGAGCATAGAGGAATGGTAGGCCTTCCTCCAAAGGAGTCTAAGGTTCTAGAGTCTTTGCCCGGGGGCACCGAAGCATGCTCTCTAGAACTCTTAGCCTTCTTTAGGGCCAAATCCACACTCCAGAGTCGTGAGGCAACTGAGTGCGCATCAGCTCTGGGTCCCCATGGATCCGGTACTGGGACTCGTATCTTCTTGGGAATGTGTGGATTACTTAAAGGCTTGGTCCAGTTCACCAGCAATGTCTTTTTTAGGACATGATGCATGGGTACTGTGGACGCTTCCTTAGGTGGAGAAGGATAGTCCAGGAGCTCAAACATTTCAGCCCTGGGCTTGTCCTCCACAACCACCGGGAAGGGGATGGCCGTAGACATCTCCCGGACAAAGGGCCGCAAAAGACAGACTCTCGGGAGGAGAAAGCTGCCTTTCAGGGGAGGGAGTGGGATCAGAAGGAAGGCCATCAGACTCCTCGTCAGGAAATATCTGATGTCCTCCTCCTCCTCCCACGAGGCCTCACCATCGTATCAGACACAAGTTCACGAACCTGTGTCTGAAGCCGTGCCCGCTCGACTCCGTGGAACCACGGCCACGGTGGGAGCGTCAAGAGGTAGACTCCCTCGCCCGCACACGGCGAAGCTCCCTCCGCCGACGTCGTCAGGAAGCCTTCCTGGGAGGCGACCGCAGTCGGTACCGGCAAGCGGCACCGATGTTGGAGACCTCACCCCGGGCAAGGGGCCAGCCGGCGCCTCACTCGACGGTACCGGAGGTGCAAGCACCCCCGGTACCGGAGGGGAAGGGCGCAACAGCTCTCCCAGGATCTCTGGGAGAACGACCCGGAGACACTCGTGCAGGGCGACTGTGGAGGCAAAGACATGGAAGCCGATGCAGGAGTCGAAGTCAGAGTCTGTTTCCGGGCGTGGAGGCTGTTCCGGGCTGTGCAAGGTGGAGTGCATCGACACCTCCTGAACAGAGGTTGAGCTGGTCCTCCTCGGTGCCGATGTCTGCTGGGTGCCGACTCCCTCGGCGACCCAGAGCTCTCGTACCGACGCGGGAAGGAGACCGGTGTCGATGCTTCTTTGACTTTTCAAACGAAGCATTGTCACCGGAGCTTCCCGGTACCGGACGAGGAGGACGTAGAATCCAGCCGTCGGGGCCGAGGCCGAAGAAGGTCGGTCTCGGGGGGGGCTGTACCCACCCGAAGGCTCACCGCCACCAGCAGGGGAATGGACAGCCCTCACCTGCACTCCAGACGAAGCACCACCGTCCGACGACATCAGCACTAGTGGAGGTCCCGGTACCACCGACGCCAACGCAGCCTTCCGATGTCTCGGCCCCGACGATGCAGAGAGTCGATGCCTCGATGCAATCGATACAGTCGCGGCCGAGGGCGGAGGTCTTGACGCTGTCGACGTCGACGCACTCGATACTCCCGGTGCTGATGCCGACGAAGAGCCCGAGAACAAAACATTCCACTGGGCCAATCTCGCTACCTGAGTCCTTTTCTGTAAAAGGGCGCAAAGACTACAGGCCTGCGGGCGGTGCCCAGCCCCCAGACACTGAAGACACGACGCGTGCCTATCAGTGAGCGAGATTACCCGGGCGCACTGGGTGCACTTGAAGCCGCTGGGAGACTTCGATGACATGGGCGGAAAAATCACGCCGGCGAAATCAAAACTCGTAATTGCGGTAAGGCACCAAAAAGAGGGGGAGAAAAAAACTCGACCCGAGGCCTCAAAGGGGCCTACCCCGAAAACGAAAGAAAACTTATCGGGGCCAAAAACTAGAAATACGGGGAAGGGAAAAAGACCGAAAGGCCCTTCTCCGAAATCCCTTTTTTTTTAAGAGCGAAAATGTCAAAAGACGCGTGAGGGTCACTTAAGGGGCCGCGGACGGCGCAAACACGACTGTACCGAGCGCGGACAAAAGAGACTGACGACACGAGCCGTTTCGGGCGGGAAGACGGCCGCGCATGCGCACAGCGAGGACTAGCAAAGGCCTTTGCTAGTGAAGTTTCCGATTGGAGGGCTGCCGGTGGGACGTCACCCATCAGTGAGAACAAGCAGCCTGCTTGTCCTCGGAGAGAACATTTTTACCTTTATAGTAAGCTGAGATCCAGAGATTGTGGATGTGAACTTATAAGCCAGAGGTTATGAATCTGAGAACGTGGTGCAGAGGTGGAACCTACCAATCATACATGGTGGCAGAGGGCTCCTCATGAAAACCTATCCTTCCCTAAAAATAGGAGGGCAGAAGGATTGCAGCAACAGATATAGCCTATCTGTGTGTGTTGTGTGTGTGTGTGTGTGTGTGCGCGCCGTGCGCCACGTACCAATGAGGGCTAAGGTGATGACGTGACCACACCAGGACACGAAGGAAAGCATGTCATACCATTAATGGATAGTACACTGTATTCCTGGGACTAAACTTAGCAGCTTGCTAACTGTTCAGGCCAACCCAGAATATCATCCAGAATACATCAAGCAAACACCTTGGACTGTGATGGAAACTGGAGTTGAGTTTCAGAGTCCCTCTGTCATGACACTCCTCCCAGGGCATATGATGGCCTCCTCACAACCCAAGAAGATGAAGCATATCCCTGTCCTCATTTTGGGACATTTGCCAAACAGGGATCAGAGTGGCCAGAGAAAAGAATTCTAAAGCACACTCGATGCAGACACTGCTTTCTTTCCCCAGCAAGCAAACTCTGACTACCCCGCTTGTGGTGCTCATGAACCTATTTGGGGAACCTGCACATTGTCTCACCTCAATGAGAAATCACCACACCCACCTTGAATGGTATTACAGAGCATATCATATGTCACCCCAAGCAGGTAAGCAATAAAGAGCCACCCTTCCAAGAGAATTGAGGTCAGGCTCACCTGCTCATCTGTACTGTGACATGGGCCATTAGTATACATATAAACATACCGTGAGGAGGGGGAAAGGGGAAAAAGACCACAGAACAGATAATTCAAGGTATGGGCAAGCTTCATCTGCAAATACAATCTGTATGAGGCCATATGAGGAAGCTTTCACACAGGACTTACACCCAGCACTGAAAATGTCACAGACAGAAGCTGCATGCCAAACATTTGTGTTAGACTACTACTACTACTACTACTTAGCATTTCTATAGTGCTGCCAGGGTTACGCAGCGCTGTACAAGTTTAAACATGGGGAAGGACAGTCCCTGCTCAGGAGAGCTTACAATCTAAAGGTAAAAACTATGTAGTCAGTGTAGGTATCAGGAATGGGAAGGTGGTTAGGCACCAAAAGCAAGGGAGAAGAGATGGGCCTTGAGTAAGGACTTGAAAATGGGCAGGGAGGGCGCATGGCGTATGGGCTCAGGAAGTCTGTTCCAGGCAGAAGGGGCGGAGTCTGGAGTTAGCGGTGGTGGAGAAGGGTACAGAAAGGAGTGATTTGTCCTGAGAGCGGAGGTTACGGGTGGGAACATATGGGGAGAGGAGGGTAGAGAGGTAATGGGGGGCTGCAGATTGAGTGCACTTGAAGGTCAATAGGAGAAGCTTGAACTGTATACGGTAGCGGATCGGGAGCCAGTGAAGCGACTTGAGGAGAGGGGTGATATGAGAGTATCGGTTCACGCGGTAGATAAGACGTGCGGCGGAATTTTGGACAGATTGAAGGGGGGATAGGTGGCTAAGCGGGAGGCCAGCGAGGAGAAGGTTGCAATAGTCAAGACGAGAGGTAACGAGCGAGTGGACGAGGGTTCGGGTGGTCTGTTCAGAGAAGAATGGGCGAATTTTGCTAATATTATAGAGGAAGAAGCGACAGGTCTTAGCTGTCTGCTGGATATGGGCAGAGAAGGAGAGGGAGGAGTCAAAAATGACTCCGAGATTGCGGGCTGAAGAGACGGGGAGGATGAGGGCGTTGTCAACAGAGACAGAAAGTGGGGGAAGAGGAGAAGAGGGTTTGGGTGGAAAGACAAGGAGCTCAGTCTTTGCCATGTTCAGTTTCAGATGCCGGTTGGACATCCAGGCAGCGATGTCTGAAAGGCAGGCCGAAACTTTGACCTGGGTTTCAACTGTGATGTCGGGAGTGGAGAGGTAAAGCTGGCTATCATCAGCATAGATATGGTACTGGAAACCATGTGATGAGATCAGCGAGCCCAGGGGAAGAGGTGTATATCGAGAAAAGAAGCGGTCCAAGGACAGATCCTTGAGGGACCCCAACAGAGAGCGGGACGGGGGTGGAAGAAGAGCCATTAGAAAATACTCTGAAGGTGCGTTGGGGAAAGATATGAAGGAGAACCAGGAGAGGACGGAGCCCTGGAACCCAAATGAGGACAGTGTGTCAAGAAGTAAATTATGATTGACGGTGTCAAAGGCGGCAGATAGGTCGAGGAGGATTTGGCAAGGAACAGGTCATTGCAGACTTTAGAGAGTGCTGTTTCTGTTGAGTGTAGTGGGCGAAAGCCGGATTGAAGCGGGTTGAGGACGGCCTGAGAGGAGAGGAAGTCAAGGCAGCGGCTGTGGACAGCACGTTCAAGTAATTTGGAGAGGAAGGGTAGAAGAGAGATGGGGCGGTAGTTGGAGGGACAGGTGGGGTCAAGTGATGGTTTTTTGAGAAGTGGTGTGACTACAGCGTGCTTGAAGGTGTCAGGGACAGTGGCAGTGGAGAGAGAGAGGTTGAGGATGTGACAGATTGAGGGGTTAACTGTAGGAGAGATGTTGGTAAGCAGATTGGTGGGAATGGGAGCAGAGGAACAGGTGGTGCACTTAGAGGAAGAAAGAAGGCGAGCAGTTTCCTCTTCGGTGATCTCAGGGAAGGAGGAGAAGGAGGCCAGGTTAGGTTGGTTGAGGGAGTGGGTTAAGAAGTCACAGGGAGGAGAAGGCTTGGAAGTGAATTCAAGGTTTATCTTCTGCACTTTATCGCGGAAGTAGTCAGCTAGTGTTTGAGGAGAGAGAGAGGGGTGGAGTGGGAGCGGAGGGTACTTTAAGTAGGGAGTTGAGGGTGGTGAAGAGGCGACGAGGGTTGGAGCCAAGAGAATTGGTTAATTGAGAATAATATTCCTGTTTGGCAAGGAATAGGGAGGACTGGAAGGAGGATAGCATGAATTTGAAATGGTGAAGTCTGACAGGGTGCGAGATTTCCTCCAGAGTCGTTCAGCAGAGCGGGTGCAGGAGCGAAGGTAACGGATGCAAGGGGTTAACCAGGGCTGAGGATTAATGCGCTTAGTGGGGCGAGAGACAGATGGTGCTAGAGTATCCAGAGCAGTGGAATTTCATTGTAGGTAGAGACAGCCGTGTCGACAGATTCGGAAGACGAGATGGAAGGGAAGAGAGTGGAGATGTGAGAGGATAGGGTAGGGGTGTCGACAGCTTGGAGATTCCTGAAGGCAGTGGTTATAGTTGGGTGAGGTTGAGGAGGAGGGTGATGAAGAGTGAGGGTGATTAGGTGATGATCTGAAATAGGAAGGACTGAGGTGCAGAAATTGGAAGGTGAGCAGGAAGAGAAGAGAACGAGGTCGAGACAATGGCCATCACGGTGAGTAGGGGTGGTAGAGCATAGTCGGAGGTTAAAGGAGGATATCAGAGTGAGGAATTTAGAAGCGTAGGAGTTGGATGGGTTGTCAACGTGAATGTTAAAATCACCAAGAATGAGGGATGGAGATGCGGGGTCAAGAAAGACGGTGAGCCAGGCGTCGAAGTCAGTAAGGAATGAAGAGAGGGGCTTATCAGGGGGGGCGGTAGATGACTGCAACTCTGAGTGGTAATGGGTAGAATAGCCGGATGGAGTGAGCTTCAAAGGACGAGAAGCAGTGAGACTGCGGTAGGAGGAGGGGTTGGAAACTACAGGAGGGCGAGAGAAGTAGCCCGACGCCTCCACCGCGGCCATCTGGGCGGGGAGTGTGGGAGAAGAGATAACCTCCATGACAAAGGGCCGTGACTGAGGCAGAGTCGTCAGGGGAGAGCCAGGTTTCAGTTAGGGCGAGCAGTTGGAGAGAACGAGAGATGAAGAGATCGTGGGTGAAGGGCAGTTTTGTTGCAGATCGAGTGGCATTCCACAAGGCGCATGAGAAGGGGAGGGAAGAGGGGGGGAGGAGGGGAATAGAGACGAGGTTGGAGACATCACGGAATCGTTTGCATGGATAGGAGGAGGATAGGTGAGGGGGGCCTGGATTAGGATTAATGTCTCCCGCGGATAGCAGGAGGAGGAGCAAGAGAGTGCGGAGGAGGGTGAGGGAGGTCGGGAGGCGACGAAGACGGGTGCACTTAGGAGGAATGGTGAAGGGTTAATGGTAGGAAGGAGGTGTTGGAGATTAAGGGCTAGGAAGGAGGAGGGGGACAAGAGAGATGGTGAGGTGGTGAGGGATGGGGTGAATAGGGTATTGCCATAGCGGGCAGGATGGGAGGGAACACAGGTGGGCAATGAGTTCCAGCGGTGGACGGCGGTAAGGGGAGGGGAAAAAGATTAGGAAGGGACAGGGCAAGGAAGAGGATGTGGACAGGGGCCATAGGTAGTGATTGCGGTGTGACAGGTGTAAGTGTAGTGACTGAGGTGAGAAGCAGATAGATAGAGCGAAGAGCCAGAGGCATGGAATTGGAGGGATTGATGGACTGGAGAGTGGGTAAGTCAGTGGCTGGCAAGTTAGCAGGCAGGCAAGTGAGGCAGTGGCTGCCAAGCTTGCAGGCAGGGTGGAGCAGGCTGGTGCGGATGGACAGGAACGAGCAGGGAGAGGCAGGGGGGCAGGTAAGTCAATGGCTGTCAAGTTAGCAGTTTGGCAGGTAAATAAATGGTGACAAGCGGGGAGTCACGTGATGCGTTGCGAGTGAAGGGTGTAGCGCTGCTTCGCTCCGAGGTCCCCGCTCCGTTTACTGCCATTTGTGACTGATTGCTGCCTGTAGCGAAGGAGTTTTTCTTCCGATGCGCTGTGGGAACAGCGTATGGACAAATACATGATATCGTTGCCTGCAGGGAGCTCAAAAAAGACTGTGAAAGCGGAGAGGGAGAAGGTGGCGTTGGCGGGAGGAGAATCCAAGATGGCGAGCGGCGCCGCGTGTGCGGGGGATGAATTCTCGGCTAAACAAATGGAGCAGATTACAGCTGCAATGGGAGCAGCGCTGGAGCCGAGATTTACAGAGCTGAATGGGCGATTTGAAAAGCTGGATACCATGCTGCTAGAATCTAACAAGCGGCTGACAGAGGTGGAGCGGAGAGTCTCTGACATGGAAGACACCTGGACCCGCGTGGCGCCGGAACTCGTCCAATTGAAAGATAAACTGCAGACACAGCAAGACAAGATAGAGGATCTAGAGAATCGAGCTCGCAGGAGTAATTTAAGAATTGTGGGTTTGCCAGAAAAGCTACCAGAGAAGAACTTAAGTTTTTTGTTAGAGCAGTGGCTCATTAAAGAGTTTGCCCTGTCAGATAGTTACGGTCCACTGTGCATTGAGAGAGCACACAGACTGGGCCGACTGAAGCTGGAGAGTACAAAGCCACGCGTTGTGATTATTAAGATTCACAACTACTCCCACAAAGAAGAGATATTGCTTGGATACAGAGCAAAAAGAGACACACTGAGGTATGATGGTGCGCAGATCCGTATTTTTCAGGACTACTCGGCGGGGGTGCAGGAGAGGAGACGCCGCTTCCACCCTCTCTGCACCTCTCTGGTGGAAAAGAAAATCAGATTTATGCTGCTTTACCCTGCCACATTAAAGGTGCTGCATGAAGGCACATGGTCCTCATTTGATTCGGTGCAGGGAGCAACGGAGTTTCTCAATTGTACTGGGAAGGTGGCTGCACCGGAGGATGCAATCAAGAGATGAACTGGGAGTGCCTTGACAATTTTGGCAGTAATGTGCACGAACGATAAGTATTTGCAACTAATGGGAGCTCACACTACATGAACTATGAACAGTTCTTGAGCGAACGGGGATCTGAAGGATCTAGTATGGCGGGGGATGGGGCGGGGACTTCAGCATTTTGTGACTCTTCTGGATGAGTGTCTCATTCCAGTTATGGGTGGTAGTCATGGGGGTTTGGTGGGGCGGAGGGAGGGTGGGAGGAGGGGGGAGGGGGAATGGAAGGATGTTGCTGGGGCGGGGGGGCTGCTGGGAGGGGGGGCTATGGGGATGAGTGTAAAGGGATTACTGTACTATGGATGTGGGGAGTTCTTTTGTGGGGGGTGGGGGTGGGTAGAGGAACATGTGTGTGTTGTGCTTCTCAGGGGGAAGTTGTACAGGCTGGTCGTTGGGTCAGTTTTAGGTTACTAATGGGCTTGAATATGTTCTTTAGATGGGATCCGGGGGGAGGCTGGGCCCCTGGATTCACCGAAATGAATGGTTGTGGCTATCTAGCACTTCATGGGCTGGGATGTCTAACTGTAAAATAGTCACCTGGAATGTGGGGGGCATCACATCTCCGACCAAAAGAACTAAAATACTGTCTCATTTAAAGCGCCTTAAGGCAGACATAGCCTGTCTTCAAGAGACCAGACTGTCTGGGGAAGAACATGCCAAGTTGTGCAGATCCTGGGTGGGGCAAGTTCACTCTGTATCATCAGGAGGTAGAAGGAGCGGTGTGGCTATCTTATTTCACAAGAAGTTGGTAGTAACATCGGAGGTACTATTGCAGGATCCCATGGGTAGATATATTTTACTAAAGTTGTGGTTGCAAGGCAGGGAAGTGTATCTACTGACCATATATGCCCCAACCCCCTATGATAAGAAATTCTTCCCGGAGTTATTAAGGGCCCTTCTACCATACCAGGGTAAAAACCTTATTCTTATGGGGGACATGAATACACTGCTTGATCCCGAACTGGACTGTACGGGTGCTCGCAGCTCCGGGAACGTGGGAGGACCGGAGCGGGGGGTATTGCAGGAGTTTGCGGCTACACTAGATCTAGTGGATGCCTGGAGGGTCCTACATCCTGGGGAGTGAGACTTCTCTCACAGGTCTCGGGCTCATGGATCTTGGGCAAGACTGGATTATATTTTTACATCTACATCGCTTTTTCCCTTTGTTTTGAAATCTCACTTGGAGGAAGTGGTGGTTGCAGATCATGCCCCTGTTTGGGTAGAATTGGAATCGCCTGGTAACTTTAGACCTGTTCTGAACTGGCGATTCCCGGGTTACCTGGTTAGGGACACAGAGTTTCAGGAGTTTGTAAGGGGGCGGTGGGGGGAGTACGTCTCCCACAATGAGCAGCACAAAACTAACCCTCAATTGTTTTGGTGTGCGGCTAAGGCTGTTTTGCGAGGCGAGATAATATCCTATATGGCTGCGCGGCGTAAGAAGGTCACAGCTAGCCTCATAAATTTACAGGGGCAATTGAGAAAGGCCAAGTTTTTAAGTCTTCATTCTCCGACTCAAGCTAACAAAGACGCATATGTGGCACTGCAAGTGTCTATTAATACTTTACTGCATGAGCACACACAGCGTGGATGGCTATATCAAAAATATCGTTTCCACAGATTTGGGAATCGCACGGGTGGATTGTTGGCACGCTTGGTTAAGACCAAGGGGGGCTCCCGGACTATCACGGCCCTGAGAGATGCCACGGGAGTGGTGGTAAACCGACCTGAGCGATTACTTCAGATATTGCAGGAGCATTTTCAGACTGTCTATAGGGAGGGAGAGCCAGTGGATAAAGATAAAGTGAAGGAATTCTTGGCTCGGGCGGGGATGCCCCAATTGTCAGCGCAGGCGGTGGCAGAGTTGGATATGCCGTTTCAGCTGAGAGAGCTACAGAGAGCAATTAAGGGATTGCGACCTCATACTGCGCCTGGAGAAGATGGTTTTTCGGGAGAATTCTTCAAACTGATGCAGGCTCATGTTGGAGGCGCGTTGCTTGATTACTTACAGGCGATTATACAGGCGGGTGCAATCCCAGGAAGGGAAAACACGGCTCTTATCTCGCTTATACTAAAGCCGGGCAGACCCCCAGATGATCCGGCCTCGTACAGACCAATCTCTCTGATCAATGTAGACATTAAACTCCTCTCGAAGATGATGGCCACTAGATTGGCTGGGTAGGTCACAGAGGTGGTTGGTGCCGCACAGGTGGGGTTTATTCCTCGTAGGCAGTCGGTTATACACGTCCGCAGAATTCTACTGGCTATGGCACATAGCAAGTATACTCAGTCACCTTTGTTAGTGGCCAGCTTGGATGCTGCTAAAGCTTTCGATCAGGTAGACTGGGGGTACTTGTTTCATGTCTTAGAATGGGTGGGATTCCCTAAAGGGTTTCTCAGGGCTATACAGGCGCTTTATTCTGGCATGAGGGCGCAGGTTGTGGCAAATGGGAGTCGGTCAGCATCGTTTGCAGTGCAACGTGGCACACGGCAGGGTTGTCCCTTATCACCACTTTTATTTGACCTTTCCTTGGAACCCTTGTTGCTGATCATCAACAAGATACCGGAGATCCAGGGTGTTAATGTTGGCGGGGAGGAGCTTAGAGCACTGGCGTATGCGGATGACATCATGCTGCTGCTTGCGGAGCCTCAGTCTTCCCTAGAGCATGTTTTAACGGAGATGGCGCAATATGGTGCATTGTCTGGGTTCTCACTTAATCTTCAAAATCGGTGCACTGGCGTTGGAGGATGAGGTGATGCAGGCATGGGACGGTCAATTTCCGCTCCGATGGAAAGCTGAAGCGTTAAATATTTGGGGATATTTATCCCTAGAGACTTAGCTTCACTATACGAACGTAATGTAAGGTGCTCTGGAGTATGACGGAAAAGCAAGTTGACGGTGTGGCAAGCGTTGCCTTTATCGCTATGGGGAAGGATAGCGCTGTTCAACATGATGGTTGTACCGAAGTGGGTATATGTTTTTCAACAACTCCCTCTGTTTCTTAAAAGGAGGGATGAGAGGAGGCTGGGGAAGATGTTGCAGACATACCTGTGGAGAGGGAAACGCCCAAGGCTCAAGCTGTCAATGATCTCCACCCCTAGAGAACATGGTGGTATGGGACTTTTAGATCTTCGGTCGTTAACAGCGGCGTGTTCCATGAGGCACATAAACGACTGGTTCAGAGGCTCCTCGGACTTCTCTTTGACAGCCGTGGAGACTTCTCTTTTCCCGGGGATCCATTTTAGCCATTTGTTGCACTCAGGGGGTAGACTGCCGAGGGATGCTTTGAAACGCCATCCATTGCTGGGCTCTTTAAGGGCGACTTGGAGATGGTTATGCCGTCGTCATCAGTTATCCGCTAAAGCCACGCCATATCTTTCTATTTGTAATAATCCGGATTTCCCACCGGGCCAGGGAGCTAGCGTATTCAAGCTATGGGAAAAGAGGGGTATTATATACTTGGTGCATGTCATAAATGAGGAAGGACAGGTTCGCCTCTTTGTTCATTTGCAACAACAGTATGGGATTCCAGCGGGACAATTCTTTGCTTACCTCCAATTAAGACATTATGTCAAGACTCTAACCTGGACGGACTTGACGGAGGATGTCACTGATATTCTTTCTGAGGCTTATACGTTGGGAGCTCAGCTGTGTGTGCCTTTAAAATTTCATCATCAGCAGTTAAAGGATACGACCACGGAGCTCCACTATGCGTCTTTGGCAGCAGACTGGTCAAAAGATTTAAACTGTGAGGTAACAGAGGGGTGTGTAAAGCATACCTAAAAGGTTTATATAAGCGGCGTTTGTCGGTAATACAGCGTGAAAAACTATATAGATTCCTATTAAGATTACACATCTCTCCACGTCGCGCATTTAAAGCAAAGATTTCTAGCTCAGGAGCATGCCCAAAGTGTGGAGGGGCCATGGCTACCTTAGGGCATATGTTCTGGCTCTGCCCGCAAGTGAAGAGCTTCTGGATGGAAGTGCTTAGGACTATAGACTCGTGGTGGGGATGTACTCTGACCTGTGACCCCTTGATGTTATTTAATAGTCTTAAATTTACGACACGACCTCCAGTGGGATTTAAGAGATTTATGCCTTTGGCCATTTATTTCGGGATCAACACAATTTTGACTTCCTGGTTAACGTCCCAGGGCCCTAATATTTTGCTGTGGAGAACGCAGTTAATCCAACAAATGAGACTAGATAGGTGTGGGGTTCAGAAAATGGACAGTATCCGGGGAACCCGGTTTCGGGAAATGTGGGAGCCATTGTGGATGACATTACCCCCGAAAGGAAGAAGTTACATTTTGAACATTTAGTTATCACACATGTAGGGTGGGGAGGGGGGGGTTGGGCAGTACGAGATAGGGTGGGTGAGGCATAGCGTTATATTTGTTTAGGGGGGGGGGCTTCGGGGGGGGGGGGGGGGAGGGATAGGTTGGGTTTAGGGAATATCGGGCTCTGGGCTCTCTCTAGAGCACTTGGTTGATGCTGGGTGCCCTCGGTATTGGGGATAGAAGTATGCCGCGGGCTTTAGTCATTAGGAACCAGCCATTCATGGTCGGTGATTTGGAGGGCAGGCTGGAGGTTATAAGAGACAAGGCTTCTGGCCTGGCCGGGAATATGATAGGATGGGGGGGCTCCTATATCGGGTATAATATACATGATATATAGACCAATGGGTCTCTGCCATAGAGTCCAAATATTTTTCATGTTCAGATTGTGTTAGCTTCTGGTTTACTGACTGTTGAGGAACTTTGGAAATGGAGAGGATAGAGGGGGGGATTTAGGGGGGGAATTAGGGAGGGATTGGCGGTTTTGCTATTGTGTAGGTTATTTGTTGAAAGAGTTCTATTTAGTTAACTAATTGATAATCATTACAGCATATCGGAACACAATGTAGTATTGGGAAGCGGAAGGGAGAAGGGGAAGAATTTTATATAACTGTGCTGTCTACACGATGTTAGCCTCTCGAAGGGCATATGGTTTTGTAATTCATGATGAGCATTGTAGCTAAGTATTTCTGATGCCGTTTATCAATAAAAAGATTTAAATATAAATGGTGACAAGCTAGCAGGTGGGTTGGGGCATGATGGGGCTGATGGACAGGAACGAGTAGGGAGATGCTGGAGAGCAGGTAAGTCAAGGGCTGACAAGTTAGCAGGCAGGCAAGCAAGTCAATGGTTGACAAGCTAGCAGGCGGGCTGGAGCATACTGATGCAAGAAGGACAGGAACCAGCAGGGAAAACTGGAGATCAGGTAAGTCAATGGCTGATGAGTTAGGAAGCTAGTAAGCTAGTAGGCAAGCAAGTAAGTCAATGGCTGACAAGCTAGCAGGTGGGCTGGAACAAGCTGGTGCAGATGAACAGGAACGAGCAGGGAGAAGCTGGAGCAAGCAGGCTGGAGCAGATGGACTGAAACAAGCAGGGAGAAGCTGGTTCAGGTGGATTGGAACACGCTGGAGCAGATGTACTGGAGCAGGCAGGCTGGAGCAGGTACTGGAGTAAGCAGGGAGAAGCTGGTTGAGGCAGACTGGAGCAGGTGTACTGGAACAGCAGGGAGGAGCTGGATCAGGCGGACTGGAACACGCTGGAGCAGATGTATGGAGTAGGTAGGCTGAGCAGGTGTACCGGAGCAAGTAGGCCTGGAGCAGATGGGCTGGAAAAAAGCAGGGAGAAGCTGGTTCAGGCGGACTGGAACACGCTGGAGCAGATGTACTGGAGTAGGTAGGCTGGAGCAGGTGTACCGGAGCAAGTAGGCTGGAGCAGATGGGCTCGAACAAGCAGAGAG
Source organism: Microcaecilia unicolor (assembly GCF_901765095.1). Lineage (NCBI taxonomy): Eukaryota > Metazoa > Chordata > Amphibia > Gymnophiona > Siphonopidae > Microcaecilia > Microcaecilia unicolor. The sequence continues at coordinate 212,012,728 of NC_044036.1, forward strand.
AAGCTGGAACAGTCGGACTGGAACACGAGCAAGCAGGGGAAGCTGGATCGGCGGACTGGAACAAGCTGGGATCGGGCGGACTGGAACAAGATGGGATCATGCAGACTGGAACGAGCTGGAGCAGGCGGACTGGAACACACTAGAGCATTTGGACTGGAACAAGCAGGCTGGAGCAGATGGACTGGAACAAGCAAGGGGGAAGCTGGATCGGCGGACCGGAACAAGCTGGGATCAGGCGGACCGGAACAAGCTGGATCAGGCGGACCGGAACAATCTGGGATCAGTCAGACCGGAACAAGCCAAGCTGGGATCAGGCAGACTGGAACACGCTAGGGCAGCTGGACTGGAACAAGCAGGAACTAGTCACACCCACTAAGTTCGAAAAATGTGGGGGAGGGGAGGTCAAGAGCCTAAGAGACAGAGCTGTTCTCTGCAGGGAGACTATCTCTAAAAGGTATTTTCTCTGAAAAAAGCTGTTGCTTTTGAGACAGAGCTGTAATCTGCAGGCAGACCCTGCCAGTAGGGTACCACATACAATACCAATAAGAAGAAGATGAAGTGCTGCACTCAAATTAACCCATCTGCCTGTAGTGAGAGAAAGATTACAATATCTTTCTGGTTACAATGATATACATGAAATGTGGCATCACATCAAGCCCCACCGCACCAATCCACCAAGCCTGTCTGTGTATGTCTACAGATAAAGAAAGATCACATAAGAGAGGCAGAAACTGAGTGAAGTGCAAATAGAGACGTGTGCAATTCACTCCACATCAGATTGCAGACAATATGGATATGTCATGCCAGATCATTCTACAGAGACATCTATTGAGCTAGATATGGGCCTTTGGAGATGCCTATATAGCTAGGTACATTTGTCCCCCTGTTTCTATATATGGATGTCCACAGACAGAACAAACTAGGTCACTTGTTTGAAAAAGGGGACTGTGTCAAATTGAAGCCTAAAGTCACCACATGCTCAGAACTCCATCAGCTCCACAATCACAATCTGTGGCTTATGACATCTCAACATTGCATACAGATAGACTTCCATCATGTCTGAGACAACAAGCACCATGTTCACTGATCTGCAATCTGTGAACCACCATGTATGAAGGCACATTGAAAAAGTATGTCTCTCGAAATTATGTGGGCTTACACCCACTCACATGAATAAACACATTATGAGCTGCCAAACAATCTTGCAAATGTAACTTCTGTCAATGACATGCATTATAGACACACCGGTACAAAATCAGTGGGTTGGAGAATATGATATTTACTATCATCCTAGGTACACATAATTATATCCCCATACCCCACATATAAACCATGTAGCCGTGCAGGTGATAGCTCTCCACAGAGCATTGGAGAGATAATAAACCTATGCTCAATTGACCATCAGATAATACTAATACAAGGTGCTATAGACTAGCAAATCAACTGAACCAGATGGTATTCATCCCAGAGTACTGATAGAATTGAAAAATAAACTAACAGAACTATTGTTAGTAATATGTAATTTATCTTTAAAATCAAGCATGGTATCAGAAGTTTGGAGGGTGGCAATGTAACGCCAATTTTTTAAAAAAGTTTCAAGAGGAGATCCTGGAAATTATAGACTGGTGAGCCTGACATTGGTGACCTTCAAAACGGTAGAGACTATTATAAAGAACAAAATTACAGAGCATATTCAAAAGCATGGATTACTGAGACAAAGCCAACATGGATTTAGTGAAGGGAAATCTTGACTCACCAATCTACTACATTTCTTTGAAGGAGTGAACAAACATGTGGATAAAGGTGAGCCGGTTGATATTGTGTATCTGGATTTTCAAAAGGCATTTGACAAAGTACCTCATGAAAGACTCCTGAGTCAGGTTTTTTTTTGTCTCTGATCTCCTTCCAAACTCTGGGAGGTGCCGTTTGTTTCAGGTGATCACTTTGGGAAAATTTAATTAGAAAATGGTCTGACCTTCTACAGTAACAATCCTTGGAAAAATTAAGCCTGATCCAGACAGGCTTGGAATAAATTTCGGGATAGATAACAAGAATACTTGCTTCATTTTAATGTACGCTTTAAAGAGAGTAGAGCATCGTCTGTAACAACATGAAAGACAATGTTTATGGAAATGAGGAAATCAAGAGTGACATTCGTCCATTTTCACCTGGCAAGACATTCAAGATTGACATCGAGTGTATGGAGGATTGTTTCAAGGTCTCTGTGGATGATATGTACCTGTTAACATTCAACGCTCGTATGAAACCCCTGAAAGACATCAACTACATCAACATATGGGGCGACATTGAATTTTCTGGATGTTTAATTACCCAAAAGTAAAATTAAAAGTGCACCAAAAAAAAAAAGAAAAATGGTCTGACCATGATAGGGGTGTTATTTCAATACTGTTATCCCAGAATTCTGGGATATCCACCCCTTTGTAGAATACCAGGTCTAGTAAGTGACCCTTTTCATAGGTTGGAGAATTGATCACCTGTGTAAATCCTAGTGCTGTCATCGTGTCCAGAAAGGCAATTGCAGTTGTATCTGGGGTTTCGATGTGTAGATTGAAATCTCCCATGATCACCAGCCTAGGGTAATTCAGGGTCACCTGAATAATCAGGTCTAGGAGTTCTTGCACAGATAATGTGTTGTCACGAGGTGCTTGGTATACCATGAGCAGCCAGATTGGTTTCTCCTCTTCAAGTTGGATTAAAAGAGATTCTCATTTATGTAGCTGAGGGATGGATATTCTGCGCAGTTTGATTGTACCCAAAATCAAGACTGCTACCTCTCCACCCCATCTTCCTGGTCTTGGTTGATGTTGGATGTTGAAACCTGTTGGGCATAGTTCAGCCAGTGGTAAACCCCCACTTTCATCGACCAGAGTTTCACTTATTCCTAGGATGTCAAGATTCTGTTCATGTATGGCATCATGGATCACCGAGGATTTCTTTGCAGCTGATCTGGCACACACCAGTGCTATAGTTCCCCCCCCCCCTTCCCCCCCCCCTTCCCCCCCCCCCCCCCCCCCCCCAAAAAAAAAAAAATTGTTCAAACAATAGAAAAAAGTATTTTATTTTGAATTTGATGAGGAATATGACAGTATTTGAAAATGCACATCTCCGATATCTTCAAATTAGCAACCCTGAACAGGTCCGAGTGAATTTTCTGAAGTCAAAAGATACGTTTTAAAGTTTATTGAAATAATTATATATGTGAGACGTAAAATTGGAAGCCATGTGTTAAGGGCGCCGATGATGTTATAGGCAAGCCACAGGGAATTCACTGTGTGAAATGAGTTGCTGCCGAGGCTCCTATTGACTTGATTTGCCAAATCCTTATGAGGGTGTTTGAAGAAACTTCTAAGCACAGGGTTACTAATTTGATGGTTTGATCTGCCCCCGCTGTCAGGTATTAAACTTCGGGACTATTTAACTTTGATTTATCTCTGATATCTTGCATTTCAATTTTTCTGTTTTCTGGATATGCAGTTTGATTTCTTGAGGTTCCAGTTCAGTTTCTTGCCTTTATATCTTTATTACTGATATGTAGTTCCTTGTTTCATATTTGTTGAGGATCTGTCTGTATTTGGTGCTTGTGACCAAAGTACAATATTCTGCTAGCATGTAGTTTCTGTGTAGAGACCTGTAGCCCCTGTTCTTTTTGTTTTTTTCACTAGATGGTCTATTGGATTTCTAGGGCCTTGTGTAATATTTACAGTGCTGCCTATTAATTGATGAACTCTTTGAGTCCTGGTAGTTAGTTGCTGTTATTGATATCTTGAGTGTATTTCTGCACAAATTTGTGCATAGTGTTTTGTAGTGGAGGGATTGTGTATTGGTCTTTCTGAGATTACATCAAACATTAATATAATTTTAGTTTACTATAATATCAGATGGGCTTTAGAACATGTTGCAAGATTGACGTGAGTTTAGGAGGTTGTCTTATAGAAGACTTTCGTCTGATCAGGTTGAAATTGTGAAACACTGACTCTTGAGGGGTCTTTAAATATAGTTGAATTGTTTCCATAGATGTGTATGTGGTTTAGTGTTGGTAAATTCTTGAAATAATTGAGTTTAAAATATGTAACATGCTATGGTACAGAAATACATTTTTAGTTTCACATAAAGGCATTATTTGTTAATAAAAGTAGCCAGCAGCCCTTCCTTAGGCCTTTCATCACCGTGCCAAATTTATGCCACAAATGCACCTGGAGAAAAATCTCATTCATTGGCCTTCAATCTCACTCTTTGAGATGGGTCACCCTTGGCATCCTTCTGCTCCAGCAGTTTCCTTCATCCCTATCTCCCCCCTTTCCTGGCATTACTCCACTGTTACCCCGTGTTCTTATCTTCCCCCTTTTCCAGCATTACCTCTGTCAGCTCCATTGTTGCCTGCAAATAAATAAATACATAACCAGCAAGCAGTATATTATATTGGTTCTTATATCCCACATTTTCTGAAAATTAATTTCAGTTCAATGTGGTTTACATTTAACAGAACTCAATAACAATATCCTGAATAAAGTTACAGTTAACAAGAATCAGTCATAAATATATAATTCTCCAATTTTACAAATCATTCTTAATTATTGGGGTGGAACTGCTGTCTAGGCTGCACAGCTGATTGCTCTGCCAGTCCCGCCTCTTCTGACGTGAAGTCCCTGTTTTTATGGTGCAGAACCAGCAGTCACCTGCAACGAGACCTAGACAGTGGCTCTACACCGTTTTGCCGCATTTGTTTTCAGCAGGAAGTAGCCTGGCTGGCAGGGGGCTAAGGAAGCTGTGCTGCTGTCAGGTTCTCAGGTTCAGAGCCCGCGGGGCCGGGCTCTGGAGCAAACGTGAGCCCTTGGGCTGCTGACGAGGAGCGACAGCAGCAGGCAAAACCCACCAACCAACGCTGGGCAAGCCCACCGACACCGGCAGGGACTGCAGGCACCGCCCAGCGAGCCGGAACACATGGACTGGAACACGGGACTGGAATTCCCTGGACTGAAGGACACAGGACTGGAACCCCGGACCAGAACACTGGACGGGAATCCCCCGGACTGGAGGACACAGGAACACCGGACTGGAACCCCCCGGACTGGAACACTGGACTGAAATCCCCCGGACTGGAGGACACAGGACTGGAACACTGGACTGGAGCACACCGGACTGGTCCACACAGCTTCACCTGCACTTAGCTACTAAGCCCCCCAGGAGTTGAGCTCCTGGGTTCGAGTAGCCGGCAGGACTTACTGGACGACACAGGGACCAAGACTAGAACAGGCTGTAGCTGAAGTGCACCTAACTCCTAAACTGACCAAAAGTGTTCCTAAGCCCGGTACCAACCAAAGAGCTCTTGAGCCCTCCACTAACAGCAGTGCTCTTAACAGAAACTAACAGGGGTACCCCTACGCCCTACACTAACAGAAGTGCAGGGAAGCCACAAGGGAAAAGGAAGGGAAGACAAACGCCAGACCTAATACTGGTGCTTCCTAAGCACCAAGCTGCAGCAGCTAAACATGGGTTCTCACCCCGGTGCTTCCTAAGCACCCAGCTACAGCAGCTAAACACAGGTCACGAGGAAAAGCGGGGAAAGCACAAGGAAACAAGCAGGAAAGCCAAATACCCAAACAACAAAAGGTGCTTCCTAAACACTTATAACAAGGGTGCTCCCAGCACCAAACTCCAGCATTGCACTAACAGAAGTGCTACACACCGTAGCAAAAGGGAAAGCAGAGGAGTCAAAGGGAAAAACAGGGAAGTCAAACACACAAGTCACAAGTGCACACTGACTGCACTAAACTAACCTGGACCTAAAGCAAGTAGCCAGAAGCAAACGTTGCGAAGGCCCTGAAGGAAAGAACCCACTTCCTTATCAAGGCCCTCCCAGATGATGTCACTCTCCCTAGAGCCAGGCAGAACACATTCAAACCCCGAGAGGCCCAACCCACATCAATGCAGCACCGAGAAGCTCTTGAAGCCAGTACACCCAGGGAAAGGTAGAGCAACTCAGACCACACCCACAGCTGCAGTGAAGTGAGACAATTAGCCCCATGCTGGCAGCAACCGGCACAGAGAGAGAGAGAGCTAGCTCAAACAGGACAGAAAAACAGAACAGAAGCCAGCTAAAAAGCTGACCCCCAGGCACAAGGTAAGTTTGAGAGGGGTTCTGACCACGATCATAACAGCTGCCCCATAGGTGGTTAACGTGGCCCTGCGCACCGCTTAAGTTGTGTTGCAGCCAAGTTGGGAAGACAGCAGCGTGAACAAGGAGGTTGATATCTAAAAGATGAAGCCATTAGGTATGTCTCCTTTTCCCTCTCCTCCGCGCAGCCATTATCCTCGTTTACCCAAAACAAAGCAAGCAAATCTAGGAGCTGCTCTATCCATATTGTCGTGGTTTTTTTTTTTTTTAATTATTGGTAGCATTTTTATTTGATCTCACTTATATTTTTAAACATGCTGGCTTGTGCAGCATATGAATGTACACAGAGGAAGTATTGGTTTCATCGGTCAGAGTACTAATTTGTTCTATATTTTAAATCATTGTGTCTTTTGGAGGGTCTGGTTATAGGGCCTCCCATTTGTGCAGAGATGTTTTCACCTAGTAAAGAAGCACCTTCTCATAGCTATTTCACAGAGAGCTATTAAATAACGAAGGGCTTCCTTTTCAAAGCCGCTCTAGCGATTTCTGTGCGGTGAGAGGAAGACCATAGGAATTGAATGGGCTTCCTCTAATGTGCCGCAACGAGACTCGGCAATGCAGCTTTGTAAAAGAGGCCCCATGGATGGATTCCTTCATGCAGAAGTTCTGTCCAGTCAGTCTAAATGTGCCAACATTGTACAGTTCAGCACACTATTAGCCGCCAAGTTCTTACAAAGTTAATTATGTTCAATAGAAAATAAATCTGTTGGCTCAGGCTGCTTGCTATGTGAATATTCCATCACTGTTTTACTATTGCTATCAAGTATTACATATTAAGGGCATTTGCTTTAATTCATTTTTCCAGTCCTTATATGCACATAGTTTTGCTTTTAAACCCAAAGGTGAATCCTAAGGATGGTTGAACAATTAGGTATAAACTGTGCTGTTTCTGACTATACTTGTTTTGGACTGCTATGGGTCCTGCTGATCTGTACATCTGCTGCCTAGAATTTTGGAAGATAGAAATGAGAAAATAAAAATTAAATTTTGGATGTACTGCAGCACAGATTTTGATGGGTAGAATCAAGGACTGCAAATCCCACATGAATATGGGATGAGAATTCACACAGGGACTGGTTGAAAAATCTCCCTCCTGGAACTGGATCACTTGGTAGCTCTATACATAGCTATTTGATAGTGGGGACATAAAATGAAAGATCAGTGCCAAACAGATGAAGATAAGGAAAGGAAGAAGACAAGAGGCGAGAGAAGAAATGGAAAGACCAACCTAGAAAATAATTTGTAAGGCTGACTCATGGAACATGGAAAAAAAAGACTGGGACCAGCCAATTTCCCAGACAACAAAGGTAGAAAAAAATATTTTATTTAATACTTTGTAAGGACTGAAATGGTAAAATTATGTCTTACCTGATAATTTTATTTCCATTAGTCCCTCAGATCAATCCAGAGACTTGTGGGTTATGCCCCTCCTCTAGCAGGTTAGATAGAGAGAACTCAGACGTTTGCTACAATAGAGCATGTGCAGCCAGCCTCACTTCAGTATAACGATACCAAAGCAGTAAGAACCATAGAACACTCTCCTGTCTCTGCAAAAGCAGCATAAACTTGGAAGAAACTCTCCGAGCTGCTATAACTTAGAAATGTAAATATAAACACACCCTAACAGCCTTACCCGTCCAGAGACAAAGGAACGTGAACAGAACCGACTGAAGTATACTGAATCCGATCAGAGATTACGAAAGCAAATTCCAGGGAGGGGCTCTGGATTGACCTGAGGGACTAATGGAAAGAAAATGATCAAGACAGACATAATTTTACCTTCCATAGCGTCCCCAGATCAATCCAGAGACTTGTGGGATGTACCAAAGCAATCCTCATCAAGGGTGGGACCGGCCTACTCCGGCCGCCAACACAGAAGTCCCAACAAACGCCTCTCGACGCGCAGCAACATCAAGACGGCAATGCATAACAAAGGAATGCCAAGACGACCAAGACGCAGCTTAACAAATGTCATCCAACGACACCAGACGACACTCCGCAAAAGAAGAGGCCTGAACCCTCTTGGAGAGTGCCCGAATGCGAATAGGGAAAGAATCCCCCAACAACAGGTAAGCCGACACAATAGCCTCCCTAAGCCACCGATCGACCGATCTGCTTTCGAAACGAATTAGTCGCCTCCAAATAACACATCAGAGGTCCCCTAACGTCTAAATCCCGTAGAGCTCGCAAATTGTGAGGGAAATCCTCTTGCTTGAAGGATGGATGGCAACACCACTCCCTGGTTAACGTGAAAACGCGTGACTACCTTAGAAACCAAGGACGGCCCCCTTCAAATTGTCACTCCCGCCTCCGAAAAAATGGAGAAAGGGGCTCTGCACGAAAGGGCCTGAAGCTCAGACAACCACCTGGCTGAAGCCATTGCCACCAGAAACACAGTCTTGAACTTGAAAACATTCAAGATCTTTACTCAGGGGCTCGAAAGGAGACCGCCGAAACGCCCTAAGGACCAGGTTCAAATTCTAATCCGGCACCACCGGAACCCAAGGAGGTCTGAGATGCCCTACACCGCGAAGAAAACGAACTCCGGAAGAGACACTAAGGAGTGGCTCCCTGAACGACCCCTCCAGGAAGCCAATGCCGCTAACTGACCCTTTAAAGTACTTAGCGACAGTTCCTTAACCATCACTTCCTGCAAAAAGGCCAGAACGGACCCAAGAGGGTCTGATTGAGGGGAAATGCCTGCCAAGGAACCCCAAGCCACAAACGACCTCCAACATACGCAGTAGAAGTGGAACATTTGTGCGCCTGTAACATGGTCCCAAAAACCGCCTCCGGCTATCCTGGACACCTCAGACACGACCGCACAAAGGCGAGGCCATAAGCCCAAATGGAGCGTGATCTTTCATGGCTACCGGCCCCTGATGGATAAGACCCGGCCAGTGAGACAGGTGGAACGGCTCGTCGATCAGGAGGCGAATCAAGTCCACATACCAAGGACATCTGGGCCAGTCCGGCGCAATTAGTATTACTGGACCCGGAAGATGAGAGATTTCCCCACTACTTGACCGACCATCGGCTATGGAGGAAAGACATATAGAAGCTCCAACGGCCACGGCTGAAGAATAGCGTCTATTCCTTTGGACTCAAACTCTCTGCCTCTTAACTGTTGTTGCTCACAGCTTTATTAGTATAACAGTGGGATTTGAACCGTCTACCTCTGCATTACAAGACCAGTGCTGTTACCACTTGGTCACAGCTGCACTTTGCTGAAGAACCGGGTCACCTTGGGATTGTAGAATCAAGCCATGAAATCCATCACCGGAGTCTACCAGCGATCCGAAATCTGGCTGACAGCCGGCGGAGAGAGCTCCCACTACCCGGCATCCAAGCGATTGCGACTGAAAAGGTTGGCCTGTACACTTAGCACTCCCGCTATGTGAGCCGCCGACAACCGAACTCAACGCTTCTCTGCCCCAACAGACAGCACGGACGCCTCTTCTGCCAGCGGAGCACTTCAAGTTCCGCCCTGCCGAATGACGTACGCTACCGCCGTTGCATTGTTGCAGAGAACTCAGACTGGTTGAACTCCCAACAACATCTCGAAAACTAGGAGTGCCAACCGAAACGCCCGAAGTTCCATGAGATTGAACTGCAACCTGGACTCCAAGGGGGACCAACTCCCCTGAGCTGAGTGGCCGAGAACCACACACCAACGCGGCGAGAGGCATGCCTCGAGTCAGTATCCGACCTGAGCCAACACCGCAGAGCAAAAGAAGCTCGCGGTGTCCAGGGAAAACGAATCAAAGAACCTTGGAAAGGAAAGACCAACGGCTGAGTAAATACCATTGCAAAGGCCGCATGCGGCTCCGGGCCCAAGGAACGACCCCTGAACATAGTCCAACGCTGTTGAAGCCTTCAGCCGAATGAGGGAAGAAACCTGGCACAGCTTTGCCTGTCGCTGTTCCGGAAGAAAAACTCTGCCCTGACGGGTATCAGTCGTACTACCAGGTACACCAGAGACAGATGGTGTAGCAGCATATGTCTCTAGTACCATTACATGCTACAAAAAGCAAGCTACAGTGGGTTGTGAAGCAGCACCCCTAGAGCTCAGTGCTTACTCTCAGCTGATTGCAACCACTATTAAGCTATCTCTACCCTGAAGTAGCTCATGGGCCACTCCTCATGAAATTTAGGTACCCAATAAGAAGCAATTAGAGGTACCGGGAAAGCTGCAGTACCAGGCAGCTGAGGCTAATATGTAAAAGTGTGGCCAGTATCAGTGTGCTAAGAGAGAGAGAAGAGCAAAATTTAAAACTGAAGAGTTCTGAAAACTGTTCCAGTCATGTAAGAACTACTTGGCCAAGCAAGCCATAAGAGATAATGAAATAAAATATGCCCCACTGGAAATCTAGCTGAGCCCACAGTATCTAATAGGATGGAAAAACCAGCCTTGAACCTATAAACCTTCAGGCTGAAAGGCCAGCAGCCCTCCTCAATAAAACTAGATTGATGTAAACAATACCCACAGAGCAAATGCCACCAGGGGAGCCCAGAGGGTGCAGGGTTACCAAGGAAACCGCGAGAAACCTGAGAGGCCTGCACTAGCCTCAAAATGTAACATTTCTCACAGAAACATCTAGTCAACAGCCTTAAGCCTGACTACTAAAACACTGTACTGCCATGTCTGAGAAAGGAGAAGAGTGGGAGAGTGAAAACCTAGGGTAGGATCCCTAATCCTGATCCCTTCCTCCCTTCCATTAAAGATGTACACACCCCATGAACCTCCTCAAGGAGGGTCCAGAAATAGTCTTACTGTAACTCACCTCGAGAAGCATAGGCATCTCTACCAGGAGACTTTCAGAGGCAGTACTTTCCAAGCAGCAGCATAAGGCTCTCACTGTCAAGGCACAGCTGCAGGGGACTAAAGGGTCACCTACCTCGCCCCTGGAAAGCAGAGGAAGACTCAAAGCTGTGGAAAACCACTACTACTACTACTATTTAGCATTTCTATAGCGCTACAAGGCATACGCAGCGCTGCACAAACATAGAAGAAAGACAGTCCCTGCTCAAAGAGCTTACAATCTAATAGACAAAAAATAAATAAAGTAAGCAAATCAAATCAATTAATGTGAACGGGAAGGAAGAGAGGAGGGTAGGTGGAGGCGAGTGGTTACGAGTCAAAAGCAATGTTAAAGAGGTGGGCTTTCAGTCTAGATTTAAAGGTGGCCAAGGATGGGGCAAGACGTAGGGGCTCAGGAAGTTTATTCCAGGCGTAGGGTGCAGCGAGACAGAAGGCGCGAAGTCTGGAGTTGGCAGTAGTGGAGAATGGAACAGATAGGAAGGATTTATCCATGGAGCGGAGTGCACGGGAAGGGGTGTAGGGAAGGATGAGTGTGGAGAGATACTGGGGAGCAGCAGAGTGAGTACATTTATAGGTTAGTAGAAGAAGTTTGAACAGGATGCGAAAACGGATAGGGAGCCAGTGAAGGGTCTTGAGGAGAGGGGTAGTATGAGTAAAGCGACCCTGGCGGAAGATGAGACGAGCAGCAGAGTTTTGAACCGACTGGAGAGGGGAGAGGTGACTAAGTGGGAGGCCAGCAAAAAGCAGATTGCAGTAGTCTAAACGAGAGGTGACAAGGGTGTGGATGAGGGTTTTGGTAGAGTGCTCGGAAAGAAAGGGGCGGATTTTACGGATGTTGTAAAGAAAGAAACGACAGGTCTTGGCAATCTGCTGGATATGAGCAGAGAAGGAGAGAGAAGAGTCAAAGATGACCCCAAGGTTTCGAGCTGAGGAGACAGGGAGAATGAGAGAGCCATCAACAGAAATAGAAAACGGGGGGAGCGGGGAGGTGGGTTTGGGGGGGAAAATGAGAAGCTCGGTTTTGGTCATATTTAATTTCAGGTGGCGTTGAGACATCCAGACAGCAATGTCAGACAAGCACGCTGAAACTTTGGTTTGGATGCAAGGTGAGATATCAGGGGTAGAAAGGTAGATTTGGGAGTCATCAGCATAGAGATGGTAGGAAAAGCCATGGGATGAGATTAATGAACCAAGGGAAGAAGTGTAGATAGAAAAGAGGAGGGGACCAAGAACAGAACCCTGAGGTACGCCGACAGGCAGAGGGATAGAAGTAGAAGAGGATCCACCAGAGTGAACACTAAAGGTGCGGAGGGAGAGGTAGGAAGAGAACCAGGAAAGGACAGAGCCCTGGAATCCAAGTGAGGACAGGGTATCGAGAAGTATGCTGTGATCAACAGTGTCAAAAGCAGCGGAAAGATCAAAAAGAATGAGGATGGAATAGAGACCTCTGGATTTAGCCAGTAATAGGTCATTGGAGACTTTAGTAAGCACAGTTTCGGTTGAGTGGAGAGGGCGAAAACCAGATTGTAGTGGGTCAAGAATAGCATGTGAGGACAGAAAATCAAGGCAGCAGCGGTGAACAGCATGCTCAAGTAATTGGGAGAGAAGGGAAGGAGGGAGATGGGTCGGTAATTAGAGGGACAAGTAGGGTCGAGTGAAGGCTTCTTAAGGAGAGGTGTGACCACAGCATGTTTAAAGGCAGCAGGGACAGTCGCAGTGGAAAGTGAGAGGTTGAGAATGTGACAGATAAAAGGAATAAGAGCAGGAGAGATGGCATTAAGAAGGTGGGTGGGAATGGGATCAGAGGAACAGGTGGTACATTTTGAGGAAGAAAGGAGAAGTGTAGTTTCCTCAATAGTAACTTCAGGAAAGGAGGAAAGGGAATGAGGGGAAGGAGAGAGAGGGGAACGGACTAGTGGAGGGAGAGGTTGTGAGGTAGAGAAAGCAAGGTTTATCTTTTCAACCTTGTTGTGAAAGAATTCAGCAAGGGTCTGAGGAGATAATGAAGGGGGAGTTGGGGGAGGGGGCACCTTGAGGAGAGAGTTCAATGTGGTGAAGAGAAGTCGAGGATTAGAGCCAAGAGAGTTGGTCAGTTGGATATAATAATCCTGTTTGGCACGTGAAAGAGCAGATTGGAAGGAGGTCAGCATGAATTTAAAGTGTAAGAAATCAGCAAGGGCCCGAGATTTCCGCCAGAGGCGTTCGGCGGAGCGGGTACAGGAATGTAGGTAGCGGATATTAGAAGTCAGCCAAGGTTGGGGTTTTGTACGCCTTACAGGGCGGGTCATCAAAGGTGCAAGAGTGTCTAAGGCAGAGGATAGAGTATTGTTGTAAGAAGAAACTGCCTCGTTGACAGATGTGGATGGTGCCACAGTAGAGAGGAGCTTTGAAACATGGGAGGATAGAGATGAAGGGTCAATATCGTGAAGATTCCTAGATAAATTAGATAAGATAGGATGGGACTGGGAGGGAGGAGATTTAAGTGTGAAAGATCAGAGGCAAGGAAACTAGAGGGTGAACAGTTGGAGGAGAAGATGAGATCAAGACAGTGACCATTTTGATGAGTGGGGGAGGTGGAGCATAGTTGGAGATTAAGGAGGACGTTAAAGCGAGTAACTTGGAAATATAAGAGTTGGAAGGATCATTAGCAGGAATATTAAAGTCACCAAGGATGAGAGAGGGGGAGGAAGGATCATGGAAGAAGGCAAGCCAGGCATCAAAGTCACTGAGAAAGGATGAAAGGGACTTATCAGGGGGATGATAAATGACCGCTATTCGAAGAGGCAGAGGAGAGAAAAGGCGGATAGAGTGGACTTCAAAGGAGGAAAAACAGTGAGATTGAGGTGGAAGAAGGGGTTGAAATCTGGAGGAGGGAGAGAGAAGTAGTCCAACACCGCCCCCACGGCCAGCAGGGTGAGGAGTATGTGAAAATAGATAACCGCCATGGCACAGGGCTGCGACTGAAGCACAGTCATCAGGGCAGAGCCAGGTTTCTGTTATGGCGAGCAGATGGAGGTGACGCGAGATAAAGAGGTCATGGATATAGGCGAGTTTGTTACAGATAGAGCGGGCATTCTATAGGGCGCAAGAGAAGGGCAGAGAAGAGGAGGGGAGTAGAGAAATAGAGATGAGGTTAGAGAGGTCGCGGTGAGATCTGTAGAGTTGGGATAATAGTTGGCGAGGGGGGCCAGGATTGGGATTCATGTCACCGGCTGAGAGTAAGAGAAGGAGTAAAAGAGAGCGGAGGAGAGTAGGAGAGGTGTGGCCACGAAGGCGTCGAAGGCGAGAGGTATTTAGGTGGAATGGGGAAGGCAAAATGGACGGAAGAAAGAGGCGGAGATTAAAAGCCAAGAGGGAGGAAGAGGGTAGGAGAGAAGGTGAGGTGATGAAGTCAATGGATGGGCAGTGAGTTCCTGTAGCGGAGAGAGGTAGGGGGTGAGGGAAAAGATTAGGAAGGGACAGGGCTAGGAAGAGAATATGAATAGGGGCCATAAATGACTGAGGTACTTTAGCAAGATTAGATGTAAAGAGAAAAATGCCCAGCGCCATTAGGCGCGCGGCACCTAGAGCGGAGGCCCTGAGTGGATCGGAGTGGACCTGGGTGTCACCCCGGAGAAGGCTGTAAGGATATGCAGAAACTGGAGTGCTCCACACTAGGTTCCCAATCACATTCCTGAAAGATCTACATATAAAACTGCCTGAATTTCAAGCACATCAGAACCCAGGGGAGCACTGGGGCCTCAGCAGTGCCATGTGGAGTGGCAATAAAGATGGCGCTATACTAGATTGTAAGCTCTTGAGCAGGGACTGTCTCTTTATGACACATTGAGCCTGCAAATAGGTGGGAAAATGTGGGATACAAATGCAATAAATAAATGTCAGGTGTTTGGCGCTGCAAGTGTTTGGTAGTGCATACAAATGCTAATAATCAAGCGCGCACATACACCCAAGAACAGAATAGCCTCATGAACCTAACAGGCTTCCGCCGGCATCCTAGTGCCCGACCAAATGTTAGAGCTAACCGCAGAGGATATACAGTGGGGGAAATAAGTATTTGATCCCTTGCTGATTTTGTAAGTTTGCCCACTGACAAAGACATGAGCAGCCCATAATTGAACGGTAGGTTATTGGTAACAGTGAGAGCACATCACAAATTAAATCCGGAAAATCACATTGTGGAAAGTATATGAATTTATTTGCATTCTGCAGAGGGAAATAAGTATTTAATCCCTCTGGCAAACAAGACCTAATACTTGGTGGCAAAACCCTTGTTGGCAAGCACAGCGGTCAGACGTCTTCTGTAGTTGATGATGAGGTTTGCACACATGTCAGGAGGAATTTTGGTCCACTCCTCTTTGCAGATCATCTCTAAATCATTAAGAGTTCTGGGCTGTCGCTTGGCAACTCGCAGCTTCAGCTCCCTCCATAAGTTTTCAATGGGATTAAGGTCTGGTGACTGGCTAGGCCACTCCATGACCCTAATGTGCTTCTTCCTGAGCCACTCCTTTGTTGCCTTGGCTGTATGTTTTGGGTCATTGTCGTGCTGGAAGACCCAGCCACGACCCATTTTTAAGGCCCTGGCGGAGGGAAGGAGGTTGTCACTCAGAATTGTACGGTACATGGCCCCATCCATTCTCCCATTGATGCGGTGAAGTAGTCCTGTGCCCTTAGCAGAGAAACACCCCCAAAACATAACATTTCCACCTCCATGCTTGACAGTGGGGACGGTGTTCTTTGGGTCATAGGCAGCATTTCTCTTCCTCCAAACACGGCGAGTTGAGTTCATGCCAAAGAGCTCAATTTTTGTCTCATCTGACCACAGCACCTTCTCCCAATCACTCTCGGCATCATCCAGGTGTTCACTGGCAAACTTCAGACGGGCCGTCACATGTGCCTTCCGGAGCAGGGGGACCTTGCGGGCACTGCAGGATTGCAATCCGTTATGTCGTAATGTGTTACCAATGGTTTTCGTGGTGACAGTGGTCCCAGCTGCCTTGAGATCATTGACAAGTTCCCCCCTTGTAGTTGTAGGCTGATTTCTAACCTTCCTCATGATCAAGGATACCCCACGAGGTGAGATTTTGCGTGGAGCCCCAGATCTTTGTCGATTGACAGTCATTTTGTACTTCTTCCATTTTCTTACTATGGCACCAACAGTTGTCTCCTTCTCGCCCAGCGTCTTACTGATGGTTTTGTAGCCCATTCCAGCCTTGTGCAGGTATATGATCTTGTCCCTGACATCCTTAGACAGCTCCTTGCTCTTGGCCATTTTGTAGAGGTTAGAGTCTGACTGATTCACTGAGTCTGTGGACAGGTGTCTTTCATACAGGTGACCATTGCCGACAGCTGTCTGTCATGCAGGTAACGAGTTGATTTGGTGCATCTACCTGGTCTGTAGGGGCCAGATCTCTTACTGGTTGGTGGGGGATCAAATACTTATTTCCCTCTGCAAAATGCAAATAAATTCATATACTTTCCACAATGTGATTTTCCGGATTTAATTTGTGATGTGCTATCTCTCACTGTTACCAATAACCTACCCTTCAATTATGGGCTGCTCATGTCTTTGTCAGTAGGCAAACTTACAAAATCAGCAAGGGATCAAATACTTATTTCCCCCACTGTAAAATTAGCACTTACAATGCCTGTATAAAGAACAGAATCAGTTCTTCCCTTTAAAGAGCCTGATCGCGGTGAGGTCAACTCCCTCACCCGCGGGCAACTCCCTCTGTTCAAGGTGCCCTGAAAAGGATTCCCCTGACCCTGGGACACCCTCCGAATCCATATGTCGTCCCAGGGTTATTATGGAGGGCTAAGTGACTTGCTCACGGACAGAAGGAGCGGCAGAGGGAAACGAACCCAGACAGCCAGGTTCAAAGCCTGCTGCACTAACCATTATGCTACTCCTCCACTCTACCGGCCCCTTAAACCCAACCGGGCCGTCTTAGGCGGCTTCTGTACGAACTCAGAGCCCGAGGCAGCAGAGCCTCGAAAATGGCCGCCTCCTGCCCCTCTCCCTCAGAGCGCAATAAAAACACTTTGAGCAAAAGAGTACAAACTCCGGGGGAAATGCCCCCATAATAGCCTTTTCCGGGAGAGAAATCGAGGCTTCTCTGTCGGAGGGAGCCCCAGCAGATCTCGCCGCCACATCTTGAGACCGCGGCGCTAGCGAGAAAATAGCGCCGGCGGATCAACCGTTCCAGTCACAGACTTTCCCACCAAGCGAGAAACGATCCCTTTTGGCGCCGTGGTGTCCAACACGCGATCCCCTGATCCACACTATGACTCACTACCGTCGCAGAACAAAACTCTCAGGGAAGCGACATGCCACCGTGTCCCACAGCGCGAGCTGCGCTTAACGGCCTCCAACGGAACAGACATAGCCCCAAAAGCCTTACCTTCTCCGCAGTCCCAGCCCTGCTCACGTTCCAATTAAGCTGAACGGACAATTGTTCCAAGCGCCAAGCAAGCCAAAATGAGGCTGGACTGGAGAATCGTTCCGTCTGGTTCTTTTTTTTTTTTTTTTTAAAGAGACAGGAGAGGAATACAGCCAAAATCCTCAACAGAATTTAAGTAGGCTGACAGGGGGAGAAAGGTAGGGACCTGGCACCACCAGGTGTATCCTCAGAATGTGCTCCAGCACCTCAACCCCAGAGGAAGCTCAACACACCCAAGGGAACGGGATAGGAGCCTCAGGCCACAGAGCTGCACTTTATGCTCCCTTCAACCTGCTAGATAGAGAGAATACTGAAGTGAGGCTGGCTGCACATACTCTATTGTAGCAAACTTCTGAGTTCTCTCTATCTAACCTGCTAGAGGAGGGGCATAACCAGTGGTGTGCTGGTAAATTTTTAACAACAGGCTCTCTCCCCGGTCCACCTCGGCGCCCCCCCCCCCCCGTCCACCTCTGCGCCCCCCCCCACCTCTGCGCGCCCCCCCCCCCAAAAAAAATTGCAGAGCTGGCTATAGCCGGGGGGGGGGGGGGGGGGGGGAGGGGGAGAGGCGATGCATTACTCTCTCCAGGAAAAAAAAATTAAATGATCCCAGGTTCCAATCTAATTCATGTTTAATGTGTGATAAAATGTCATAAATAAGTAAATAAATATAAACGTTTAATGTTGAGCACCTGATTCTCAAAGTGGACATATTCCAAACACTATAATGAAAATAAAATGATCTTTTCTACCTTTGTTGTCTGGTGACTTTGTTTTTCTGATCATGCTGGCCCAGTATCCGATTCTGCTGCTATCTGTCCTCTTAACTCCGTTTCCAGGGCTTCCTTTCCATTTATTTCTTTCCTTTCCTCCTTTCTTCTTCATTTCTGGTCCTCAGCTTCTGCCTATTTTCTTCATCTATGTGCAGTTTTTCTCTTCTCTTCCTTTTCCCTCATCTCATCTCCTTCCTCACTCTTCCCTCCCCTCTATGCTAGCTGTGATTTATAGAAGCTTATCTTTTAAGCTGTGGCAGACTATTCAGTTACAGTGCTGGGGGAGCATTTAGGAAAGGGGAGCAGGTCTTCTTTTCTTTAGTGCAAACCACAGGCAACTGGCCATGAAGGATGAGCAGAAATTAATGCACTAGGAAACCTGGGTGGCCTCCTAAAGTCATGCAATTTGGGGGAAAAACCTTGAAAATTAAAAGCCGGTGGCCAGAGCAGAAAAGAGCATCGGCTAACTCCAGGCAACCCTTGGACAAGTTGGCAGCAGCGACATTCAACAGCTGTTCAGAGTCCACCATCAATGGAGGAGGAGGAGAAGGAGGAGGCTTCAGCCTTTTCACCTGAAGGAAAATCCGCCCCCTTTGGCACTCACCGTCACACCGGACACATCCCCAGACGAAAGGGTCACCGCTCGCACGCTCACCAGCCCCCAGGACGTCTGACCCCAGCCTCGCTCCCTCCCCCCCCCCTTTACCGGAAGTAGGGGGAAGGCGCGGCAGCTCCTCCGCTTACCTTCATGGCGTTGACGATGGTCTGGAAGAGTCCCCCCCCAGCACGCTGCACTCCTTCTCCAGACTCACATCCATCTTGACTTGCTGATAGAAGGCGCGGGAAGTTGGAATCAGATGCCGCCGCGGTTCTTCTCGCACAGGAAGGGCGGGAAGAACTCTCAGCGCGTGACTCACAGCAGCAGCCGCTGCCCGCATGGTGTCTGCCCGCGCCCAATCACAGAGCACCACCACGAGACACAGGAAGGAAACGCACGTCCAACCATCTGGCAACAAACTTTCTTCCTGCTGCGCTGGGCGCTGCGAAGCGGCTCACCCTGCCTCAACAACCGGCTCGCAAGATGTCATAAAAATTAACAACCGGCTCTTGCGAGCCGGTGCGAGCCGGCTCCAGCACACCACTGGGCATAACCCACAAGTCTCTGGATATGGGGACTCTATGGAAGTACCTGCTTTGTAAGGTGTACATTTTTTTCTATTTTTATTTTGCAAAGTACAGGAGAAATGCATTTCTGTTTCTTTTTTACCAGTATTGCAGCTTTCTTGGGCAGAGAGGAGGGGATCTCTAGTTCAACTATTTTTGAGGCTTCCTATTCTGTAATAGATTGGTAGCATGGAATGTTGTCATGATTTGGGTTTCTGCCAGGTGCTTGTGACCTGGCTTGGCCACTGTTGGAAACAGGATACTGTGCTATTCCTGAGGTGATGTCAGAATTTGAATATTTTTACTTTATTGTTAAGAAGACAGGTTGCCTGCTCTGGCCAGTCCAGGGACCTTTTCTGCATCCTGCCTCCTGATGTAACTTACTGTTTCCTTGTAGGCAGGACACAACAGAAACAGCCTGTATTAATCATTGCCTGCCACAGCACCTGAGCAACAACACAGACACTGCTGTCTAGCTGACACTAACCGGCGCCTATTTTATAAAAGTCTGCTCCCCTTGAGATCAAAACCCGTCTACGCCTCTGATTAAGGGGCCTGCAGCACTGATTTGAATGGATAGTATCTTGGACTACAAATACTATACTGCTTTGGGATGTAAGTTTAAAATCAGGACTGGCCAAAAAGTCTCCCTCCTGGAATGGGTAACTTGGCAGCTCTGCATTCCAAACGTATGCATAGACTGAAGAGAGTTCCCCCACTGTTGCCTAGTATTAAGAAAATGAACATAGTCCCTAAGCCAGCGCATTGTGGCACGCAGTACCTGGTAGAGCAGCCCATGCCACTGACTGCGGCCACAGATTGTCAGAAACTGCCGGAGGCCACACAATGTAAGAAGCTCAACAGCTAAGTCAGACCAGGTATTGGGTGGCTCCAAAGCCAGAACAAAGGCTGCTGCTGATGACAATGCCATTGCGAATGAAATGATTGATGGCTGTATATGTGTTCTTATAGGCTGATGGTGTATGTAGGTGGAGGCATTGAGTCATCATGCTATTTCCATTTCTGGTGTGCTGCCGCACATTATTAAATCTGGCACATTAATGCTCAAAAATCCCTTAACACCACCTATTTACATGGCACTAAGACCTCCTGTGTTGTCATAGAGAAACACAGAATCATGACAGCAGATAAGGGCCAAATGGCCCATCCAGTCTGCCCTTCCTCAGTAACCACTAGCTCCTCCTTTTCCTAAGGGATCCCACATGCCTGTCCCACGCTTTCTTAAATTCCAACACAGTCCTCGTCTCCACTGGGGGGGGACATTCCACGCATTTGCCACCCTTTCCGTGAAATAGAATTTGCTTTGATTCTTCCTAAGCCTATTTCCTCTTAACTTCATCCATTCCAGAATTTTCCTTCATTTGGAAAAGGCTCACCTGTTCATTAACGCCACTGAAGTATTTAAATGTCTCTATCATATCCCCTCTCTCCTGCCTCTTTCCCAGCATATACATGTTTGCGCACGATAAGCAACTACGCACAGCTGCGCTAGCACCCTCTCGTAGATAGACCTACAAAATGACCCTTTCTACTCCCATGGCCCTGTTAGGCATTAATGCATGCATCAGCATGCACTGTTGCCCATTTTAATTTATCGGCAGCTATCACACCAATGCGCCAGCAGTTGACACGCGTTAAGCCATGCATTAATGCCTTAATAAACAGGCCCCTAAGTGCCTCTATTATTGTGTATAAGTATATACACAATAATAGAGGAAGTTCCATGATTAAACTCAGCCATTTATGAGTCACTCAGCAGCCTAATTTTATACAGCATTAATGCGCAAGGATAATGGGATATGATATACTGTCTTTCTGTGATACAATCAAAGCGATTACATTTATTATAAGCAGGTACCTAGTTCCTAGTGGGCTCACAATTTAAGTTGCTGTATCTGGGGCAATGAAGATAAAGTGGAGAAAGAAAAAGGTTGAGCAGCTATGAGCACAGAGTAAACGACAAAACTTGAGCACTGCAGTGCAAGCATAAAAGTCTGAAAGATACGTGACATGCACAAAAAGGGGAAGTGTGTGGGACTTAGAGATTGATGGACAGGCATTGCGGACCATTAAGCAAGCAGCTTTATATTTTCCCCGTACGGGCCACCATCTTTCTGTTTTTTAAGAAAGTTCAGACAGTCCCATATATATTACTATCACCAAAAATCTGGTCAGACAAGCTCAAGTGTGGTCAGAAGCTGTTATCCTTATAACGTTTTCTGTGTATGTCCACCACACAGTTCATTATCTCAACGAGTAGCAACTTCTTCATAAAAAGTTCTCATTACACTCTTCTCAAAAATAACAAGTTTCTACAACCCATGAGTTATAATTCCTCAAGGTCTGTTAAATCCACAGTGACTTTGATAAACAGAGTGTCATCTTTAATGTATGTGTTCCTTCCATTTTCCAGTGTTGTATGAGACACAAATCGTGGACAGCCAGAAGCAATGTTCATCTCCACTTCTGGCCGTTTAAAACTGCTGCTGTTGGGGTCTGCTCGGAAACCTTCCGCAATATGATTTTTTTTGCCACTTTGGTCCAGAAGCGTCAGTGTAACTTTTTGCTTAAAAGGCCATGGAAGCAGCGAGTCAAATTCCCCCTTCATGACCACAAAGTACAGTGACAGATGTGTTCCTTTTCCTGAGCCATCTCCATTCACATATGCTCTGGCACACAGTCGGTACCCACAACGACTGGTATAAAATGGCTGGCTAAAGATAGACACTATGAAAAAGTGTGAAAAGGAGTTCAGACAGTTCATGCAGCTCTTTGGCACAAATGGGAACCTGCTCCCAAGTACACAGACACTCGCGCCAGTCAGATAGATAAAGCCACGAGGCTGGAAACACAGATGATTCAGCTGATACAAATGGTCAGCCAGGAGCAGAGCAGACTTGATCTGAAGCCACTGATGGAGATGATGGAGAACACAAAGCAAAAGATTGCCTTGATGGAAACGTATGACCATCGCCTAGTGGGTTTGGAATGCCAGTCCAGCAATCACGATGTCCACATTAACAGCCACAAGGCCCAGCTGAGCAACAACGAAGAGCGATTTAAACTCTTAGAAGGTGCCTGTTACAATGGAAAGCTCATATGGAAAATCACGGACTACAGAAAAAAGAAAAGGGAAGCCACAGAAGGACGTGTTGTGTCTATCTTTAGCCAGCCATTTTATACCAGTCGTTGTGGGTACCGACTGTGTGCCAGAGCATATGTGAATGGAGATGGCTCAGGAAAAGGAACACATCTGTCACTGTACTTTGTGGTCATGAAGGGGGAATTTGACTCGCTGCTTCCATGGCCTTCTGGACCAAAGTGGCAAAAAAAATCATATTGCGGAAGGTTTCCGAGCAGACCCCAACAGCAGCAGTTTTAAACGGCCAGAAGTGGAGATGAACATTGCTTCTGGCTGTCCACGATTTGTGTCTCATACAACACTGGAAAATGGAAGGAACACATACATTAAAGATGACACTCTGTTTATCAAAGTCACTGTGGATTTAACAGACCTTGAGGAATTATAACTCATGGGTTGTAGAAACTTGTTATTTTTGAGAGGAGTGTAATGAGAACTTTTTATGAAGAAGTTGCTACTCGTTGAGATAATGAACTGTGTGGTGGACATACACAGAAAACGTTATAAGGATAACAGCTTCTGACCACACTTGAGCTTGTCTGACCAGATTTTTGGTGATAGTAATATATATGGGACTGTCTGAACTTTCTTAAAAAACAGAGAAGGGAGAGAGGGGAATTGCAGGAAAAGGATGAATGGAGGGGGCAGGGGACAGAGGAGCATGGATTGGGAGGGCAGGGCTCAGGGAGAGAGGGGAATTGCTGGAAAGGGATGAATGGAGGGGACAGATGGCCATGGATGGATATGGATTGCAGGGCAGGGCTCAGGGAGAGAGGGGAATTGCTGGATAGGGATGAATGGAGGGGGAAGGTGACAGAGGAGCATGGATGGGCATGGATTGGGAGGGCAGGGCTCAGGGAGAGAGGGGAATTGCTGGATAGGGATGAATGGAGGGGACAGATGGGCATGGATGGATATGGATTGCAGGGCAGGGCTCAGGGAGAGAGGGGAATTGCTGGATAGGGATGAATGGAGGGGGCAGGTGACAGAGGAGCATGGATGGGCATGGATTGGGAGGGCAGGGCTCAGGGAGAGAGGGGAATTGCTGGAAAAGGATGAATGGAGGGGGCAGGGGACAGATGGGCATGGATTGGGAGGGCAGGGCTCACACTCTCTCTCATATACAATGTCTTTCTGACTCTCACTCTCACACACACTCTGTCTCACACTGTATCACATTCACTCTCTATGTGCCACACAGTCACTCACACACTCACTTGGTCTCATACACTCACTCTCACAGAGAATCTGTGTCTCACACACACACTCTCTCTCTCGCACACACACACACACACACACTCTCTCTCACACTGTGTCTCACATACACACTTGCACACACTCTCATTCTCACACACACACTCTCTCACAAACACACTCACACCCAGACTCACTCTCTCTCTCACACACACACACTCACACTTTCACTCTGTCTCTCACACAGTCACTCTCACATACACTCTCCCAAACATACACACTCCGAGGAAAACCTTGCTAGCGCCCGTTTCATTTGTGTCAGAAACGGGCCTTTTTTACTAGTTATTAATAATACATAACAACAACATACATTTTTTGCTCCGAGTATGTTTCTCAGTTCCAGGATAGCTTTGTTGGTTGAGCCTTTTGGTACAGTAATACTGTGCTTTTTAGTACACTTGGAATTTGGTCTACAGGCCCAGCATTCTCTCTCTCTCTAGTATCCTATCCTATCCCCATGTCCAGTATCATTTCTATCTACTCCCCTATCCCAATCTGTCGCATTCCCTCTCTATCCCCACCCTACCATTTGCCAACATCAGCCCTCACTATGTCTCTCTCTCCCCCCCCCCCCCATCCAACACCTCTGCTGTCAGTCTAGTCCCCCTCCCCCCAGCATCTCCCCTTTCTGTTCTGTACCTTTTTCCACTGTCCAGCATCCTCCCAGTCAGGGCCGTGCCAATACGGTAAGCGGGGTATTCACTTGCAAAATCTTTTATCTGTAGTTGTGATTCTCCTCTCTCCCCTGCCCTTCCCCCTCCGCATCAGAAAGTGAAGGCAGCCCAGCAGTGCTGAGGCAGACACCTATGCTGAAGTTGCTTAAAAGAATACGAGTGCCATATATGTCTTTGGTGTGGGAACAACTTCTCATTTGGGGTGAGCTTGAAGTGAACAACATTCAAATTAAAGAGAACAGGTTTGGAGGGAGGTGTGCAAGTGAGACTGGGGAGAAATAAAAAATAAATAGTGTAATTGTTAAAATCTGTAAGTGGTTCAAAGTTTTGGGGGTTTTTTTCTGAGCACCGAGAGGAGGGCATGATGTGTGCATAATTATCAGGTATTCTGGGATAGCTACAGCTAAAAGCCATTTCATTGGCTGATGGTTTCAACAGTAGTTTCAAAGAGGAAGAGCTGGTAAGTGAAAATCTGATTGCTTTTTTTAAGTTTTAAAAGTATTTGCATTAAATCTAATTGCAGAATTCAGGTGCTGGGAGTCTGTACTTGGTTGTCATATGCTCAGATTTGTTTAAATCATATGCAAATTAGTCCATTTTTGGGAGGTTCTCATTTGCATATTTATGGGTAAAAATTGATGGAAATGTTTAAAGCCTTAATGTTAGGGCATGGCTTTGATCAAAACTGTGAAGTTTGATCCAAAAACGAAGGGTTTATCTATTGTTTTTGACTAAAAATTCCCATTAGAGTGTCTGTATGTTAATGTGCATTCAAATAGAGCTCTCTGATTGGAGTGAGAGCAACTGACGGTTTGGCCAAGAGAGACATGCAGCTGTGAGCTCTGTGTGTGTAAGGGGGGGGGGCACCAGATACCCTAGGCACAGCCCTGCTCCCAGTTCTCCAGCGTTGCCAGATGGGCAGTTTTCCCGTCCAATTGGGCGGTTTTCCGCAACCCGCCGCAGGAAACGTTTGCCCGCGGCGGGTTGCGTTTTTTTTGTGCGGATTTTGGGGCGGTTTTTTGGCCGGCGGGGGTGGGGCTAATGGCGACAGAGGTGGGGTTTGTGACGTTTTGGGTGGGGTTTGCAGATGTTTTGGGCGGGGCGATGACGGTGGGGGCGGGGCTGATGACGGCGGGGCGGGGTTGATGACGTCGGGGGTGGGGTGTGTGTGGATTTTGGGCGGGTTTTGGGCTGTTTTGTGTGGGAATTTTTTTTTTACATGGCAACCCTGCAGTTCTCCCTCATCACCATTGAATCCAACATCGCTACTTAGTCATGTCCCCTCCAACATGATCCATCATTACCCCTTTCTTAAATTCCTCCCCCTTCCAACTCCAGTTCTAGTTAGAACTCTCCACGGTCCATGTAGTCCAACACATCCCTCCCGCAGCTCTTACTGCTAAACAAGCAGGTTAGGACAAGAAAGCAATGCAGTGTACACAAGTAACCGCGAACACTGTATAACCCGAAGTCAACCCTCTTCTGGCCCAGAGACGTGCTAGCCCTGAAGTGTATGTCAGAGGGGGCAGGACGCTTTACTGAGAGTTCCACTGCTCTCAAGGCTAGGTTTCGAGCGCGAGAGCTCCCATTTGTTTTACAGTACGCGCTTAAGTAGGAAGAGCTGCGCCTACTGCAAGCAACAGTGAGGGCCTGCCCCTGCCTGGCTGTGAGGCAAACAGTCAGTAGCCCAGCCCACTCTAAGCCACACCCCTACGCCCATCTATACAAGTGTAAATTATATTCTCCGAAGACAAGCAGGCTAATATTCTCACATATGGGTGACGTCACGTCGGCCCGGAGGACTTTCTAGTAAAGTCTTCATCAAGATTGAAAAAAATGTCACTCCCCGCGCGGGCGGATGCACTGCGCATGCGTGCGTCCCTTTTCCCGCCCGCCACGAGGACCCATTCCTCAGTTTTTTCTTCTCCGCGTCAAAGAGGTGACACGGTGAGCTTTTGTCTTTGTCGTGTTGCTGTGCCCAGAGGTGAAGAAATTTCTACAAAAAGTATCCTTTTTTAGTTTGTTAGTATTTTTTCGTTTATTAAGTTTTCTTTTTTTTAGCCTGTGATTTTATTTAAATCGCTCGTTCGGTTTTTTTCTTTTTATGTGTCCTCGTTTCACGACACAATCGCGTCTTTTGATTTGGCAGGGGCTGTTTTTCCCGATATGTCATCGAAGACGCCCAGCGGCTTTAAGCCTTGTGCCCGCTGTCATCGGGCCATCTCCAGCACTGACCCACACTCGTGGTGTTTACAGTGCCTTGGGCCGGACCACCGCTCGTAGGGCTGCAAATTGTGTCTCGCGATGAAAAAGCGGACACTGCTCTCTCGGGATGGCCAAAGGGAGAAGATTTTTGGGCCCGGTGCCTCGACGTCGGTGAAGTCGGTGCCGTCGAGGTTGACGTCGAAGGAAGCATCGGCACCAGGAGACCGGGGACAGGCTGCCATTCGACCGATGCACGCTGGGAGCAGTGATGCATCGAGTGGGTCTCCGCCCGCCTCGGCGCCTCCTGCTTTGCAGACCCCCCGGGACCGTCCTGCATCGGACCCGGCCCCGAAGACACGTGTGGATTCCTCGTCCTCTTCTCCGGTGCCGAGGAGTCTCGATGACGGGCGTCGGGCGAAGGCCAAGAGGCACCGTCGTCGTTCTCCTTCGCGTCACGGCACCGGGAGCTCCGGGTCATCGATACATTCGATACCCGAGAAGCGTCGGTGCCGAGAGGATCGCTCCCCCTCTATTACTGAGGTACTGACGCATGGGGTCATTGGCAGCCGAGTCCCCACTCCCCAACCTCAGCAGACTTTGCCTCCAATGCCTCAACCGACCCCTCAGCATCTTCCGGCAGCAACTCTTGATGAGCGTATGCAGGCCCTTTTTCCTTTTTTCATGGAAATGATGCAGCAGTGGCAATCAGCACCGAGGTTGTCGGTGCCGACGGTACCGGTGTCAATGAGTTCAGCGGTACCGGTGCCGACGGTGCCGGAGGTATCGATGTTGCCGATGCCGGATGCTTATGCATCAGGCCTTCAGCCCGTGGTGAGGTCTGTTTCACCGGTGCCGCCACCGGCGCTGGTGTCATTGACTTCCCGGGTCGGCTCTCCCGAGACATCGGTGCAGGAAGCTTCGCCGGAGTCTCAGGGACCGTCAACTTCTCGACATCATCATCGAGGACGTCAAGCCTCTTCGTCGAGACGGGCTCAGATTCGGGCAGCTGTCTGAGCTTTTAGCCCCATCTGATAATACCTCATCAGAGGATGACGATGAAATGCATGGGGAGTTCTCTGGTGAGGACTTTCATGGCATCCCATCTGAATCTACTCCCTCGCCCCAAAGACAGCTTTCTCCTCCCGAGAGCTTGTCTTTCTCCTCTTTTGTTCGGGAGATGTCTGAGGCCATCCCCTTCCCTGTGGAAATTGTGGATGAGCCCAGAGCTAAAATGCTTGAGGTTTTGGACTATCCATCTCCACCTACATCTTCTGCCACAGTTCCTTTCCATGAGACACTCAAGGAACTTATGTTGAGGAACTGGGAGAAGCCTTTTTCTTGTTCAACCGTCCCCAAAAAAGTTGAGTCTCAATACCGGATCCACGGGGAACCCAGTCTCATGCGGGCTCAATTGTCTCATGATTCAGCGGTGGTGGATTCCGCTCTCAGAAGAGCCAAGAGTTCTAGGAACTTCTCCTTGGCGCCCCCGGGGCGGGAGTATAGAACTCTGGACTCTTTTGGGAGGAAGGCGTATCAGGCTGGTCTGCTCGCCGCCAAAATCCAATCATACCAGCTCTACACGAGTATTCATTTACGGAACTCTGTGAGGCAACTTGAGAGTTTGGTAGACGCACTCCCACAGGAGAAAGCCGAACCCTTTCGCCAAGTGATCAGGCAGCAGAAGGCATGTCGCAAGTTCCTGTCTAGGGGCGTTTTTGACACTTGTGATGTGGTATCTCGCTTTTAGCGATGCGCAGACTCTCATGGCTACGTGCCTCTAACCTGGAGGAACGAACTCAGCAGAAGATAGCAGAAATCCCATGCCGGGGGGATCACCTTTTTGGAGAGAAGGTGGAGGAGATGATTGATCATCTCTACCAGCGTGACAACGCTATGGATTCTCTCTCCCGCCGGGCGCCTTCTGCATCCACTTCCACCTCTAGGAAGTTTTTTAAGGGAAAGAGAAGTGCTCCTTACGCTTCTAGGGGCCATAAGTACACTTCTTATTCCCGTCAGCCAGTTCAGGCTCGACCCCAGCCCGCTCGCTCTTGTCAGCAGCGGGCACCGAAGCAGGCCCTTGCAGCTCCCCAGCAAAAACCAGGGACGGGTTTTTGACTGGCTCCAGCAGAGCATAGCCGAAATCAAAGTACCTGTGCCGGACGATCTACCGGTCGGGGGGAGGTTAAAATTTTTTCACCAAAGGTGGCCTCTCTTAACCTTCGATCGGTGGGTTCTCCAAATAGTCCGGTCCGGGTACACTCTCAATCTGATTTCCAAACCTCCAAATTGCCCACCAGGAGCTCAGTCTTTCAGCTCCTACCACAAGCAGGTACTTGCAGAGGAACTCTCCGCCCTTCTCAGCGCCAATGCGGTCGAGCCCGTTCCACCAGGGCAAGAAGGGCTGGGATTCTATTCCAGGTACTTCCTTGTGGAAAAGAAAACAGGGGGGATGCGTCCTATCCTAGACCTAAGGGCCCTGAACAAATATCTGGTCTGAGAAAAGTTCAGGATGCTTTCCCTGGGCACCCTTCTACCCATGATTCAGGAAAACGATTGGCTATGCTCTCTGGACTTGAAGGACGCTTACACCCACATATCGATACTTCCAGCTCACAGGAAGTATCTTCGATTTCGGCTGGGATCACAGCACTTTCAGTACTGTGTTTTGCCTTTTGGCTTGGCGTCTGCTCCCAGGGTATTTACAAAGTGCCTGGCAGTTGTGGCAGCGTCGCTACGCAGACTGGGAGTGCATGTGTTCCCTTACCTGGACGATTGGCTGGTGAAGAACACTTCCCCGCAAGAAACTTTGCAGTCCATGCGGATGACTATTCAGGTGCTAGAGATGCTGGGGTTTGTCATCAATTATCCCAAGTCCCATCTCGTCCCAGCCCAGAAATTGGAATTCATAGGAGCTCTGTTGTGCACACAGACAGCTTGTGCTTATCTTCCAGGACCCAGAGTGGACAAACTTCTGTCTCTGGCTTCCAGGGTGCAAGCGTCTCAGCAGATCACAGCTCGGCAGATGTTGAGACTTCTGGGGCACATGGCCTCCACAGTTCATGTGACACCTATGGCACGTTTACACATGAGATCTGCTCAATGGACCCTAGCTTCCCAGTGGTTCCAAGCTACAGGGAATCTAGAGGATGTTATCCAGCTGTCCATCAATTTTCGCAACTCCCTCAATTGGTGGACCATTCGATCCAATCTGGTCTTGGGACGCCCATTCCAAATTCCTCAGCCACAAAAAGTGCTGACAACGGATGCATCCCTCCTCGGGTGGGGAGCACATGTAGATGGGCTTCACACGCAGGGAGCTTGGTCTCTTCAGGAGAAGCATCTCCAAATCAATCTCCTGGAATTGAGAGCGATCTGGAACGCTCTAAAGGCTTTCAGAGATCGGCTATCCAACAAAATTGTTCTCATTCAGACACACAATCAGGTTGCAATGTATTACACAAACAAGCAAGGGGATACCGGATCTCACCCTCTATGTCAGGAGGCCGTGCAGATGTGGCTATGGGCCTGCCATCACGGGATGTTTCTCCAAGCCACTTATCTAGCCGGTGTAAACAACAGTCTGACCGACAGGTTGAGCAGGATTATGAAGCCTCACGAGTGGTCCTTGAACATGACTATTGCCAAAAAGATTTTTCGACTCTGGGGCACTCCATCGATAGATCTTTTTGCTTCCCAGGACACTCACAAGGTTCCTCAATTCTGTTCCAGACTTCAGGCCCACGGCAGACTAGCATCGGATGCCTTCCTCCTTTATTGGGGGACAGGACTCCTGTATGCGTATCCTCCCATCCCCTTAGTGGGGAAGACTTTACTAAAACTCAAGCAAGACCAGGGAACCATGATTCTGATAGCGCCCTTTTGGCCCCGTCAGATTTGGTTCCCCCTTCTTCTGGAACTTTCTTCAGAAGAGCCATGGAGATTGGACTGTTTTCCGACCCTCATTACCCAGAACGAGGGGGCGCTTCTGCATCCCAACCTCCGGTCTCTGGCTCTCACGGCCTGGATGTTGCGAGCGTAGAGGTTGCCTCTTTTGGTCTCCCTGAGGGTGTCTCCAGAGTCCTGTTTGCTTCCAGGAAAGATTCCACACATAGGTGTTATTCTTTTAAATGGAAGAGGTTTGCCGTCTGGTGT
This sequence comes from Microcaecilia unicolor, assembly GCF_901765095.1. Lineage (NCBI taxonomy): Eukaryota > Metazoa > Chordata > Amphibia > Gymnophiona > Siphonopidae > Microcaecilia > Microcaecilia unicolor. Next base: position 212,043,565 of record NC_044036.1, read on the forward strand.
GACAGCAAGGCCCTAGATCCTTTCTCTTGTCCTGCACAGACCTTGCTTGAGTACCTTCTACACTTATCTGAGTCTGGTCTTAAAACCAACTCGGTCAAGGTTCATCTTAGCGCAATTAGTGCTTATCATTCACGTGTAGACGGTCTGCCTATCTCTGGACAGCCTTTGGTGATGCGTTTCATGAGAGGTTTGTTTTTGACAAAGCCCCCTGTCAAACCTCCTCCAGTGCCATGGGATCTCAACGTCGTTCTCACCCAGCTGACAACAACTCCTTTCGAGCCACTGGATTCCTGCCATCTGAAGTACTTGACCTTAAAGGTCATTTTCTTGGTGGCGATTACTTCAGCTCGTAGGGTCAGTGAGCTTCAGGCCCTGGTAGTTCATGCACCTTTCCTTGTCTTTCATCATGACAAGGTAGTTCTCCGCACGCACCCAAGGTTTTTACCGAAGGTGATGTCGGAGTTCCATCTGAACCAGTCAATTGTCTTGCCAACATTTTTTCCCCCTCCTCACATGAGCCCGGGCGAAAGCAAGTTGCACACTTTGGACTGTAAAAGAGCACTAGCCTGTTACGTGGAGCGGACACACCCCTTCAGACAGTCCACCCAGTTGTTTATTTCTTTTAATCCCAATAAGAGGGGAGTTGCTGTCGGAAAACGCACCATTTCTAATTGGCTAGCAGATTGCATTTCCTTCTCTTATGCCCAAGCTGGGCTGACTTTAGATGGTCATGTCACGGCTCATATTAGAGCCATGGCTGCGTCACTGGCTCATCTAAAGTCAGCCACCATAGAAGAGATTTGCAAAGCTGCGACGTGGTCGTCAATCCACACATTCACATCTCATTACTGCCTTCAGAAACATAGCCGACGCGACAGTCGGTTTGGGCAGTCGGTGCTGCAGAGTCTGTTTGGGGTTTAGAATCCAACTCCACCCCCCTAGGCCCATTTTTATTCTGTTCCAGGCTGCACTCTCAGTTAGTTGTGTTTTGTTTCAGGTCAATTTCAGTTATGTCTTCGCCGTTGTGAGGCCCAATTGACCGCCCTTTGTTATGTTGAGTGAGCCTAGGGGCTAGGGATACCCATATGTGAGAATATTAGCCTGCTTGTCTTCGGAGAAAGAGTAGTTACTTACCTGTAACAGGTGTTCTCCGAAGACAGCAGGCAATATATTCTCACAACCCTCCCACCTCCCCTTTGGAGTTGTATTCCTCTATTTCTTTGAATTTAACTGAGGAATGTGTCCTCGCGGCGGGCGGGAAAAGGGACACACGCATGCGCAGTGCATCCTCCCGCGCGGCAAGTGACATTTTTTTTTTTTCAATCTTGATGAAGACTTTACTAGAAAATCCTCCTGGCCGACGTGATGTCACCCATATGTGAGAATATATTGCCTGCTGTCTTCGGAGAACACCTGTTACAGGTAAGTAACTACTCTTTATTTAGCTAGTTTTCTAAACACACAGGACTTAGGTTATTTGACGGTTTTTATCCATCTCCCCGGTGGCTGTTTAGAAATGGGAAAACCAATGGGCACAGCTTGTTTCGAAATGTCTTGTTAGTCATTCCTTTTAAAATTCTCTAAAGTAGTAACTTGTCTCTATTCTACCCCGTTACTATAAAAACACAGAACATCAACCCACGAAACACCGCAAAACACTTCGATAAGCCGACCAAAACGGCTTGAGTTTGTTTACAAGGCAAATAATTACATAACGCCGTAAGCCTACGTAACCGCTCCTCCTTCACAAGGGCCTCAAGGTAACCACACCGTTACCAGTCCCCTATTTTTTCTGTTAGGCGCACTGCGACCGTTACTCAGGACGCGTCGTCCTCGCCACGGTGCGGACCCTGCCTGCATAAACAAAAAACTAACCTACAATTGCTGAGCTGACCAATCGCCGAGCAAATCAATCATCTGGAAAAAACAAAAACAATCGGCAGCGAATTTCAGAGGACGACAGTTTTGACAGCAGAACTAGCAGGGCTACCTAACCAATACAAAATTTCTGGCGTTGAGGAGGCGGCACTACGTATCTTACTTAGCGTATTGGCGAATCTAGCAGCGCTTTGTCCAATAGAAAGTCGAGCTTGTGAATCAGTGGGTGGTGGAACAGCGCGCGGTTTGCATATAGGGCAGTGTGCGACCGTAGAAGTTAGTACCCGCCTAGTAATTATCTTTACGTACGAGTGGGCGGGGTTTTCCTGCTGTGGCGGTGGTGGTTAGTCTTTTCACCAGCATCATGCGAGAAATTGTTCACCTTCAAGCGGGCCAGTGTGGTAACCAAATCGGGGCTAAGGTAGGTTCTTGTTGTTGAACTATTTTAGGTTTTTGAGATAGTTGGTTTCTTTAAGGCTTGCTTTACAGCCTTTATTTATTTATTTTTTTTTTTTTAATGGAGTCGTGGTGTTAATGATTGTTGGTCAATATGTGGATTCAGAGACGGGTGGGGAGCGACCGCCGGGTTTTTTTATTTAGTGCATGATGGACGCATAAGGCTTAATTGTCTCTGATTTTACAAATAAATTTAGGGACTTAAACAACAACAAAAAAGGCCTTATATAGAATAGATTTTTTGCAGTCACACGTGGTGTTACGTTTTGAGTCTTCTGCTTTTTCTTGGGATGGGGAGTATATGTTGAATACTGAAAACACGAGCGCTTTGAAGGGAATGAGGCGCTGTCGCCTTACTGTAGTAGAAGTAGGAGCCTTAACTTCTAGGCTGGCTTAACGATTAATGCTCGCGCTGTCTCTCGCGGCTGGTTCAATCAAGCTGCGTTTGTATAAAACTTGTTCTTCTATGCACACGCCCTATAGCTGGGGGGATTTTTTGTAAGGTTCTGATGGCCATAGGTCTTCAACCTCAAATAGTGTACTAAAGCTATGGTGATACGTTCCTTTGGGTGATGTGTGGCCTTGTTCTGCCTAAAGTTGAGGGGAGTACTATAGCGAACCTTAAAAGCTATTGGTGATTCTTTTTCCAAAATATTACATTTTATAGTAATATCCTTGAAGCTGCTGTGGTTGTGTATATGAGCTTGGTAGTCACCCTTACCCTTATACATGTCGTGCTTTCTCAACTCTATAGTTACAGCTTTACTTTGGTGTAAATCCAATCTGGCCTATATGGTTGTTTTTTTTTCTCCTCCCCCCCCCCCCCCCCCCCCAGTTCTGGGAAGTGATCAGTGACGAACACGGAATTGACCCTACTGGTACTTACCATGGAGATAGTGATCTTCAACTGGAAAGGATTAATGTTTATTATAATGAAGCTACAGGTAAGTGTCAATTAATATAACCCAGCCTGTTTGGGTCTCTGCCAGGTACTTGTGACCTGGATTAGCAACTGCTGGAAGTAGGCTATTGGGCTACAAGGACCATTGGTCCGACCTAGTATACATATGTTAGCTAGTCAGTATGTAGATGCTTGAACAATCACTGGGGGTACTAAAATGCTTGACCTTTTCCAGGTGGGAAGTATGTTCCTCGTGCAGTACTGGTAGATCTTGAGCCTGGAACAATGGACTCTGTGCGATCTGGACCTTTTGGGCAGATCTTCAGGCCTGACAACTTTGTGTTTGGTAAGTGGGGCAATTTTTGGTTTTAGAATTAATCTCTCTAAATTTATCTGTATGAATGAGAGTGGTAACTCAGATCTTTTGCAAATAACAAGTACCGGATTCCTTAACAGGAAGTATATAAGTAAAACATCAAAACATTTCAGTGACAGTCTAACAGGGTGGGGGTGGATGGGTGGAGACCAGGAGATATGCATGGGAACATCAAAGCATTTCAGTGACAGTCTGACAGGATGGGGGTGGATAGGTGAGAGGAGGGTGACAAAACAGAGCAATACAACTTTATTGTTTTATAATGGGCTAGAAAACCCAAATATTTAAGTCCTGTCTGATGGGTGTCAAAATATTCAATCATTCTGACTTCAAAGGTCTTACATTCCTGTATTGTTTTAAAGTTACCTTTCAGGATTCTTACTATGAAATCACTGGTAGTGTTCTGGTTTTGTAAAGTGCTGCCCCACAGGAGTGGAATCCTGGCTGGCACTAGCATTTTTCATGTGATGTCTATGTAAATTAAATCTTGTCTTTAACATCTGGCTTGTTTCTCCAATATAGCAGCTGGTGCCAGCCAGGATTCCACTCCTGTGGGGCAGCACTTTACAAAACCAGAACACTACCAGTGATTTCATAGTAAGAATCCCGAAAGGTAACTTTAAAATACAGGAACGCAAGACCTTTGAAGTCAGAATGATTGAATATTTTGACACCCAACAGACAGGACTTAAAGATTTGGGTTTTCTAGCCCATTATAAACCATAAAGTTGTATTGCTCTGTCTTGTCACCCTCCTGTCATCTATCCACCCCCATCTTGTTACTGTCACTGAAATGCTTTGTTTCACTTCTTTTATATACTGTCATCTACCAACACTTGCTTATTTCTGATCTGAAGAAGGGCAACCTTTGAAACTTAATATGTCCAATAAAGGTATCATCTTATTTTCTTTTCCATGTTTTATTTTGTCTTATTTCTATTGATTACCTTTAAAAGTGACTAACAGCTACCACACCTCTCTACTTAACAAGAAAACCTTATTTCTGCTGTATATCAGCAGTGTATAGTGCAAGAAAAAGCATTCTTCTAATACTCAAAACTTGACTAGAAAATAAAACTACCCCTGCGGTGCCTAATAGCATACTTTTGGAGGGGTGTAGTTCATGGGGTGGGGGGTTGTCAGTCTGTTTGTATTAAGGGCCTGATCTGATCTTAGAGAATGGGAGAAAACCGTAAATGAACTTTGGCATATATTGGAGGGGATGCCCCCAATAGAGCTTGGTGGAAAGGAGGCAGTATCTCCTAAATCGAACTTGTCAAGCCCTGTTAGTTACATAGATGCAGTAGTTTTCATTGAGATTTAAACTTTTAGGATGGAGACAGTATATATAACTTTTTTTTTTTTTCCCCTTATCTAGGTCAGAGTGGTGCTGGAAACAACTGGGCAAAAGGTCACTATACAGAAGGTGCAGAGCTTGTTGATTCGGTGTTGGATGTTGTGAGAAAAGAAGCAGAAAGCTGTGATTGTCTCCAGGGTTTTCAGCTTACACATTCTCTGGGTGGAGGTACAGGCTCTGGTATGGGTACCCTCTTAATTAGCAAAATCCGTGAAGAATACCCAGACAGAATCATGAACACTTTCAGCGTTGTGCCATCTCCTAAAGTATCTGACACTGTTGTAGAACCATACAATGCCACCCTTTCGGTGCACCAACTTGTAGAAAATACAGATGAGACCTACTGTATTGACAATGAAGCACTGTATGACATCTGTTTTAGAACCTTGAAACTGACCACACCAACATATGGGGATCTGAACCATTTGGTGTCGGCAACCATGAGTGGTGTCACAACATGCTTGCGTTTCCCTGGTCAGCTTAACGCTGACCTACGTAAACTAGCAGTAAACATGGTTCCCTTTCCACGTTTGCACTTTTTTATGCCTGGTTTTGCCCCACTTACTAGCCGTGGTAGTCAACAGTACCGTGCCTTAACAGTACCAGAGCTCACACAGCAGATGTTTGATGCAAAGAACATGATGGCTGCTTGTGACCCTCGTCATGGGCGTTACCTTACTGTGGCTGCTGTATTCAGAGGCCGTATGTCCATGAAGGAGGTGGATGAACAGATGCTTAATGTGCAAAACAAGAACAGTAGCTACTTTGTTGAATGGATCCCCAACAATGTTAAAACAGCTGTTTGTGATATCCCACCCCGTGGCCTAAAAATGTCTGCTACCTTTATTGGTAACAGCACAGCCATCCAGGAGCTGTTCAAACGTATTTCTGAGCAGTTCACAGCTATGTTTCGCAGAAAGGCCTTTTTGCATTGGTACACAGGGGAGGGTATGGATGAAATGGAGTTCACAGAAGCAGAGAGCAACATGAATGACTTGGTATCTGAATATCAACAATACCAGGATGCTACTGCAGAAGAAGAGGGTGAGTTTGAAGAAGAGGCTGAAGAGGAAGTAGCATAAACTGCATTAGCTCTCTTGTAAATTATGCTGAAACTGAACGAACTTTATTCATGTTGTGTTGGTCTTCATGTTTTGCACTGGATATTCCCTGTTCTTTGGCTGCCATACAGACTTAACATCACATTAAAAGCATATTTCATATCTCCTTGCCTTTTGTCTTAACCTGGGGTTTCAAAATGGATTACACTTGATGTTCTGAAAGCACTTGGTAAATGATTCTGTATTCATCCCTTTGGGATGGGAGTGGGGGGTATTTTTAAAGTTGTGATGTTAGAAGTTAAGAGTTACATGTACTAACATCACAACTTAAAAAATACCCCCAGCTCAAAGGGATGAATTCAGAGCTTCACTTACCAGTGCTTTCAGAATGCATACAACCATAATCTATTTTGAAACCCCAGCATAAGATGACAAAAGGCAAGCAAGATCAATAGGGTTACTCCTAATACATTCAACAGTTGCTAAAAGTGACTTGCATTCTAACTGATCCTTGCACCCTAAAAGCTATGATAGAAGTTAAGAGTTACATGTACTATCATAGCTTTTAGGGTGCAAGGATCAGTTAGAATGCAAGTCACTTTTAGCAACTGTTGAATGTATTAGGAGTAACCCTATTGATCTTGCTTGCCTTTCCTTTTGTCATCTTATGCTGGGGTTTCAAAATAGATTATGGTTGTATGCATTCTGAAAGCACTGGTAAGTGAAGCTCTGAATTCATCCTTTTGAGCTGGGGGCCATTTTTAAAGTTGTGATGTGATTAGTACCCATAACTCTTCAGTGAGCAAGGTTCAGATAGAATGCAAGTCACTTTTAGCAACTGTTGTAGCTACTTAATCTTGCCTCAAATTTCACCTCTTTAAAGATATTCAGTAGGCAGTATTAAAACACTAGTAAAAAAGGCCCGTTTCTGGCTGAAATGAACGGTTTTGCGCAGAGTGTGTATGTTTGAGAGAGTGACTGTGTGAGAGTGAGAATGTGCAAGTGGGTGTGAGAGCTTGTGTATGTGAGTGAATGTGTGCAAGTGCGTATGTGAGACAGTGAGTGTCCTCCCCTGTCCCCCATGTCAAGTGTCAGGCCCCCCTCTCTATATTGTACATAATTAACTTTGTATGAATTTGGTTGCTAATAGTGTGAAGTGGACAATGCTGGCACATGTGGACAGTCATGAAGGCAGCCCCTACCAAAATAATGAAAGCAAGACCATTTGTATAATAACCACTGCATTCCAGAGAACAAAATGGAGCAAGTTCCCACATGCTATCTTTTTTTCCTTTCTGTATTCAGTAGCTGACAGGCTTGCTTGACTTACCTAAGTGGCTGCAGCTGCAATACACTGAAAAGAAAGCAAGGAAACCTATGAGATGCTGCAAGGAGGAAGGCAAGTCGATGTCATGACGGGGTGGAGGGGGGGGAGAGAGAGAGTAGCGAGTGCAGGGGCAAATGGGAGGGAGTGGAGAGAGCAGTCCATTGGGCATTTTGTAGAGGGGGAGGGGCGAGCGGTGACTTGGGAGTGGGGAGGGAGAGAAGAGCGGGTCCAGTGGCGAGCAGGAGGGAGCGGGGACAGAGGAAAAACAAAGCAAGGAAACCTATGAGCGCCCTCGATGTCGTCACGGGGGTGGAGCAGCGACTCTGGAGGGGGGAGGGAGAGAATAGCGGGTGCAGGGGCGAGTGGGAGGGAGTGGAGAGAGTGGTCCATTGGCCATTCCCTATCATAAAGCCGATCAATCCATAGACTGGTGGGTTGTGTCCATCTACCAGCAGGTGGAGATAGAGAGCACTCTTTTGCCTCCCTATATGTGGTCATGTGTTGCCGGAAATTCCCCAGTATGTTCTCTATCGCAGCAGCTCTGGCTAGGTATCCAAGCCTAATTTAGGTTTTGTTGAGTACCTGGGGTTGAGGGCTCTTCGTGAGCAAGTGCAAACCTGGTGGTGCCAGGTCCCTCCTTTTCTCCCCCCTCCCGCTGGCTCCGTTAAAAAAAATAAAAAAATTTTAAAACGTTCAAAAAGGACGTCCATTTGCAGCTGCTCATTGGAACAAGTCGTCGCTGCTTGGAGCAAGAAGCGGGTAATTTTTACCTTTTACTAGCGGGCAGGGGGTTCCCGAACGGTCTCCACGTGGCTATGGCCGCTGATGGCAAGGGCGCGAAAAGACGCTCCCTGGAACGCCTTCTCGTGCCTAGCGGGGAAGCGGGGGGATCGAAGGTAGTCGCCCTTTCGGAACCAGGAGAGTTCACCGGTTTTTCCTCCGGCGTGGCGGCCTTTCCCGCCTTAGGCGCCCATCCTCCGCTGGCCGCCCTCCCAGTCGTGACCGGCCACGTGGCTCGGTCGGCTTCTTCTTGGGCCGCTGTCGAGATGGGAGACGTTAACAGCTTGGTCGCCCTTGAATTGGGCGACAGTAAGAAGTCTGCGAAATTAAAACGCCCTTCTTCCCACGTGGCTCCTTCTCGGAGTTTCGCGCCGGATGCCATTTTGGACGCGCAATACGCCTCTCCCCCGCTACTGGGAGCGCAGATGGAGGGCGCCTCTAGGGCTGCGGCACAGGCTGCAGAAATTCACAGACTGGGGGGTTTCTCCCCTGAGTTCATTTTGCTGCTGCATCAAGCCTTTCTTATGCAGAACTCTGCCCCTGCCCACCCCTCGGATCGGGGTGATGAGGCCTCTATGCTTAAGCGCCCTCGGGTGGATCTTCCACCCTCGAGGGACTCGGTCTCCTCTGATGTGGATGACGGCAGCGTGTCTGAGTTCTCCCAGAGATCCTTAGCGGAATTGATGGAAGAGACTGATCCTCGCTCGGATGAAATGGACGACCCCTCTGCAGCGCGGCTTTTTCGCTCAGAGGATTTGCCCAACCTGCTTGTGCAGGCCATGAGCATTTTGAAGATTGCCTCTCCGGAGGAAGGCTCTCTCTCAGCCTCTACTGGTTCCGCCATTATGCTGGGAGGAAGCGCCCGCCTAGAACCTTCCACGTTCATGAAGCCATGCAGACCTTAATTTCAGCGCAATGGGATGCCCCTGAGGTGAGCCTGAAAGTAGCCAGGGCTATGTCCCGTCTGTACCCCTTTCCTGAAGGGGAACGGGAAGCCTTTGGTTGTCCCACGGTAGATTCCTTAATCACTGCTGTGACTAAGAAAACGGCACTGCCGGTGGAAGGTGGCACTGCCCTGAAGGACGCCCAAGACAGGAGAATGGAGGCGGCCTTAAAGTCGTCCTTTGAGGTGGCTGCTCTGAGTTTGCAAGCCTCGGTTTGCGGCTCCTACGTGGCTAGGGCGTGCCTGACTGTTTTGCAGCGGGCTTCCCCCTCGGACCCTTCCTGGAGGGCGGAATGGCCGACCCTGGAGTCGGGTTTGGCCTACTTGGCAGACTTGTATGATGTTTTGAGAGCCTCGGCCAAGGGCATGGCTCAGTCTCTGCGCGGCGGTGGCTCTGGCTTAAGCACTGGTCTGCTGACCATGCCTCTAAATCTCGCCTAGCCAAGTTGCCTTTTAAAGGCAAGCTGCTTTTTGGGGACGAGCTGGACAAGATCGTGACTGAGCTTGGCACGTCCAAGGGCAAGAGGTTGTCGGAGGTCAGGGCTCGGGCCGGCAGTGCCCGTCCTGGTCCCTCTAAGGGCCGATTCCAGGAAGCCCGTCTATCGCCCGGGCAAGTCGGCCTCCTCTGCCTCCGCTTCCCTCAAACGGAACTTCTACCCCAAGCAGCATTCCTTTCGTAGAGACCGCCCCCAGGGTTGCATACCCAATGACGGGAACCTGGTCCATGGCCCAGTGCAGATAGGAGGAAGGTTATCCTCGTTTCTGGGTGAGTGGACCAGGGTAACTTCAGACGCTTGGGTTCTGGAAGTCATCAGAGACTGCTACAAGCTAGAGTTCTGCCAACCCCTAAGAGACGGGTTTGTAAACTCTCCTTGCAAGTCTTGGGTCAAAGCAGCTGCCGTGCAGCAGACTTTGAGCAACCTGATCCGCCTGGGCGCAGTGGTCCCGGTGCCAGTAGATCAGCTTGGCAAGGGACGCTACTCCATTTACTTTGTGGTGCCAAAGAAAGAAGGATCTGCTCGGCCTATTTTCAACCTCAAGGGAGTCAATCAGGCCTTGAAAGTTCAGCACTTCCAAGTTCAGCACTTCCGGATGGAGACCCTCCGCTCCGTAATAGCTGTGGTGAAAAAGGGAGAATTCCTGGCCTCCCTGGACATCAAGGAAGCTTACCTACATAATCCCATCTGGCCGCCTCATCAGCGCTTTCTGCGCTTTGCAGTGCTGGGCCGACATTTCCAGTTCAGAGCCCTCCCGTTCGGGTTGGCTACGGCTCCGCGGACCTTCTCCAAAGTAATGGTGGTCATCGCGGCCTTCCTCCGCAAGGAGGGAGTGCAGGTCCATCCCTATCTGGACGGCTGGCTGATCCGAGCCCCTTCCTGTGCGGGAGAGCTACAGCCAGGGTCGTTGCTCTTCTGAGCTCCCTGGGATGGATCATCAACTGGGAGAAAAGCCAGCTGCGCCTGACTCAGTCCCTGGAGTATCTGGGAGTTCGATTCGACACCCAAGTGGGCAGAGTGTTCCTGCCGGACAACCGGAGCGTCAAGCTTCAGACCCAGGTGGGCCAGTTCCTAGCCTCCTCTACTCTTCGGGCTTGGGACTATGTGCAGCTATTGGGCTCCATTACGGCCACGATGGAGGGAGACCACTACAGCACTCTCTTCTGCGGCGGTGGACTCCAGTCTCGGAGGATTACACCGTATGCCTTCCTTTGGATCCAGCGGTGCAAAAGGCGCTGAGCTGGTGGCTGAAGCCAGGCAAGCTGTCCGCAGGGATGCCTCTTATGACCCCGGAGTGGGTGGTCATCACGACGGACGCCTGCTTGACGGGCTGGGGAGCCCACTGCCTGGGACGGACAGCACAGGGGCTCTGGTCTCCTGCCAAGACGAAATGGTCCATCAACCTCCTGGAACTCCGAGCCATTCGGTTGGCGCTTCTAGAGTTTCTCCCGGTACTGGTGCTGAGGCCTGTACGGGTCCTGTCGGACAATGCCACGGCTGTGGCCTATGTCAATCGCCAGGGGGGTACCAGGAGCGCCCCTCTAGCCAAGGAGGCCATGAAGCTATGCCTGTGGGCGGAAGCGAATCTGGAACAGCTGTCGGCGGCCCACATTGCGGGAGTCATGAATGTCAAGGCGGATTTTCTCACTCGCCATACCTTGGATCCTGGAGAGTGGCAGCTGTCTGCTCGGGTGTTCTTGGACATCACGAAACGCTGGGGCCGGCCGAGCCTGGATCTGATGGCGTCCTCGGCCAATTGCCAAGTGCCGTGTTTTTTCAGCAGAGGATGGGACCCTCGATCTCTGGGAGTCGATGCTCTTCTCCAGCAGTCGCCGGCACAGGAGCTTCTCTACGTGTTCCCGCCCTGGCCCATGATGGGCAGGGTGCTAGGCCGGGTGATCCTGGTTGGTCCGGATTGGCCCAGATGTCCCTGGTATGCGGACTTAGTCAGACTCTCGGTGGACGGCCCTCTGCGGCTGCCAGCGGAGCGGAGCCTCTTACATCAGGGTCCCGTGGTGATCCCGTGATGGAGGATCCCTCCCCCTTTGGTCTTACGGCCTGCCTCTTGAGCGGAAGCGGCTGAGGAAGAAGGGCTTCTTAGACAAGGTCATCGCCACTATGCTGAGAGCGAGGAAGCGCTCTACTTTCACCACTTACGCCGGGGTTGGCAAACTTTTGCGTCGTGGTGCGAGGCAGGCTCTGTATCGCCGTTCACTGCTCCAATATCTTCAGTGTTGGCGTTCCTGCAAGAGGGGCTGGAGAAAGGCCTGTCGCTCAGTTCGCTGAAAGTCCAGGTGCCCGCTCTAGCTTGCTTCAGGGGTCGTCTGAAGGGGGCTTCCCTGGCTTCACAGCCGGATGTGGTACGCTTTCTCAAAGGAGTGAATCACCTGCGCCCCCCTCTGCACTCGATAGTGCCTACGTGGAATCTCAACCTGGTGCTATGGACCTTGCAGAAGCCGCCCTTTGAGCCCTTGCCAAAGGCATTGCTGAAGGACCTGACGTTGAAAGCAGTCTTCCTGGTGGCTATCACATCAGCCAGAAGAGTTTCCGAGCTCCAGGCGCTCTCGTGTAGAGAACCGTTCCTGCGCTTCACTAAGGCAGGAGTATCAATTCGCCCAGTGCCTTCCTTCCTGCCCAAGATTGTTTCTCGATGCCATGTGCATCAGCAGCTTTACTTACCCTCCTTTCGTAGGGAGGACTACCCAGAGGAGTACCCTGTGCTCAAATACCTGGATGTTAGACGGGTCATCATCTGATACTTGGAAGTGACTAATTTCCGGAAGTCGGATCATCTGTTCGTGCTGTTCGCAGGCCCTCGTAAGGGTCTGCAGGCATCTAGGCCTATGGTGGCACGTTGGGTCAAGGAGACGATCGCGTCAGCTTATGTGGCGGCAGGGAAGATTCCGCCTATTCAGCTGAAGGCGCACTCTACTAGAGCACAAGCAGCCTCGATGACGGAGTCCAGATCTGTCTCTTTGGAAGAGATTTGCAGAGCGGCTACGTGGTCGTCGGCTCATACCTTCTCACAGCATTACCGCTTAGATGTGGCTGCTCGGGCCGAGGCCCAGTTGGGGGCTTCAGTTTTGCGTTCAGGGATTTCCATGTGTCGCCCTGGGTGAGTACTGCTTCGGTACATCCCACCAGTCTACGGATTGATCGGCTTGATGATAGGGAAGGTAAAATTATGTATCGTACCTGATCATTTTCTTTCCCTTAATCATAGCCGATCAATCCATAGCCCCTCCCAGATATCTGTATTGTTTGTGTTCTGGTTATATTTCAGGTTCAAGTGCAGTCTTCATTTCCTGTTCACGAGGACTTCGTGTTCAAGTTCTTCCAATTGAAGTCTCTTCGAGTTGAGCCGCTTTTGTGTTAGTGAGCTGCTGCTTCCTCCCTCCCCCCCCCTCCGTTTCGGCGGTGGCTGGATTGATAACCAAATTATGCCGGCGCTCCCTCCCGCTTCGTGCGGCTGTAGGGTAGCTTTGTATCCCTCCCACTTCGGCAGTGTTAGGGTAAGCCAGCTCCTCCCGCGGTTGCGGTAGCAGGATAAGCCAGTTCCCCCCGCGTCAGTGGGTGTGGTTTCCCGCCCACCGCCCTGGCGGTGGTGCGCTGGAATATTTCCCCTCCCCCGCTTCAGCGGTGGTGAGCTGGGCAGAGTGTCCCTTTGTGGGTGTAATTCTCTAAGTGCTGAGTCCTGCGGATGGAGCTTTGATATCGACATACTGGGGAATTTCCGGCAGCACATGACCACATATAGGGAGGCAAAAGATTGCTCTCTATTGCCACCTGCTGGTAGATGGACACAACCCACCAGTCTATGGATTGATCGGCTATGATTAAGAGAGAGAAAATTATCAGGTATGATACATAATTTTACTTTTCATGGAGGGGGAAGGGGGCGAGGGGGGAGGGAGAGAAGAACAGCGGGTCCAGTGGCCGGGAGTGAGTGGGGACAGAGGGTGGTGTCGCTAGGGCAAGGTAGGCTGCTGCAGTGTGTGCGCTTGGGTGGGTGGGCCTGACCCCACCCGTAGATACGCCCCTGACCCCACCCTTCGCCTCTGACGCTCCTCCCTTCTATTTGACTTCCCTCTGATAGGTCCCTCATTCGGTGTGACGCTCCTCCCTTTTCCTGTTTCAGTTCCCTTTGATAGGTCAGAGTGGTGCAGCTGTGCCGCTTCTCCCTTCTCTGATAGGGCAGGGCAGAGATGTAGTGTGCTTAAAAATGGTTACAGAGCTTCGAACATACGAACTATTGAAGCCTCAGAGTGTGCTTTAGAATGTTGAGGGTGCTTTTTATGTGCAGATGGGCGTGGCTGAGTGCGGGTCTATGACTGAGGGTGAGTAGTCCGAATAGCCTACCAGAAGGGACAGGAGTTCAGGGCTTCACTGCCACAGATAGAGTGAGCTTCAGAACGTCTGAGGGGGGATTTTATTTATATAGATGTTTCTCTCCTCCTTCCTCCCCCAAACCACTAGTCAGAATGAAATGCCTGCTTACATGTCACTTAGCTGGCTCTTCTGCGGTACTCTGTGCCAGATAGCTTTCCCTTGTGACTAGTGCCAGCTAGTGGCTAAAAGATTGCAGGTTCTAAGTGCGACAGCCATATTTGGCTGCCACAGTAGGTGGAGTAACTTTGGCCAGCGCTGAATACTGACTTGGCCAGTTGGACGGACAAGAAATGGGCTGGCACTGACTTGGGTTCAGTGTTCAGTGCTGATCATGCCTATCTCATGCTGTCTGAATATTGGTTTCATTACAGCCACCACTTCCCCTTTAAAGTATTGACATTCACAGTTAGGAAGCCAAGTTTCTGTAGAAAAATATTGGGCTTTAACATTCATTATGTCCTTAATCTTTCTACAAGCGTCAAGAATAATGTGAGTAACCTATGTATATTAGGTTACAGGTGGGGTCTTGACAATTTTGTAGTGACTACTTGTTATTTGGTCTTAGTGACGAGTAGCACTTGGCCAAGCAGGCTTAATACTGTTTTGGCTACTGCTTAAGTCTACTTGGTTTATAATGTTGGGTTTTAAATGTTTAAAAATTCATCTGGTTATTATGCCTTGAACATCAGAATAATACAACAGTTCGTATGCTGCTGTGGGGGCAGGGGTCAGCTTGAGTGACTGCTTGTGTTGCATCTTGACAGCAGCCAGTTGTACTGTTAGTGTGTGTATTTAGTGCTAGCTGTGACTTCCTCTTGCTTTTGGTACTACATGGTGGTACTTTTTTTTTTTTTTTTTTTGTTACATTTGTACCCCGCGCTTTCCCACTCATGGCAGGCTCAATGCGGCTTACATGGGGCAATGGAGGGTTAAGTGACTTGCCCAGAGTCACAAGGAGCTGCCTGTGCCTGAAGTGGGAATAAAACTCGGTTCCTCAGGACCAAAGTCCACCACCCTAACCACTAGGCCACTCCTCCACTTGAATCTAATAACATTAATAATCGGTTTTCTAACAAAAGGGATACTTCCTGGTGGGGTGGGGGGGGGGGGGGGGGGAGATTTCCCAATGCCCAGCACTACTACTATGCAAATTATATGCACACTGTTGTGATTTTTTTTTTCACCTGTGTCCTTGTGGCTGATGGGTGAGATGAAAGGAGGCACTTTCTTAAAGAGGTCTAGGTGTGAGTCTACCTGTCATCAAAGTTCCAATTGGAGCCTGTTCTTTTCCCACCCATGAACTAGCTTGTATGTTAATCTATGTGCTGTTTGTCCCAAGACAAGGTGGAGCTGCTACCTGTGGAGCCAGTGAGTAGGGTCTCTCATGAGATGAGCCAGGACAAAGCAATTAGTGGAAGGCAAAGTGGGCTGGCCATTGTTGCCTGTGCTAGAGCCCCTCTGATTGTTTACCTTCTATAAGTGGTGCTGATTAGTTCTAGTGCCACTGTTAGGTTCAGAGGATCAGCCCTTAAGGTAGTGCTGTTGCACAGAGAGGTAGGAATAATTGAGCATTGGGCATGGTTGACCATCTACTTCTACTGTGACTCCTGCACAAGGTAGTATTGGAGGTAATGTACTAATTCAAAGGATTCCTAACATCCAGATCCTACCAGGACTGTGGGGTACCACAAGGCGCATAGATATTGCCCATATTCATCAACCAAATGCTGATCTCACTAGGAAGGACACTATTGTGATACGGCTTCAACTTGTTAATTTATATAGATGATGTGTCAACATGACAGACATTAACAACTCGAGGTCTGAACATTTTGGAATCCTGGGCCATGACCTTCAAACTCAACAGGGATAAGATTCCATTTAGTAATCGTATCAAGCTACTGCAAGGAAGCCTTCCTCAACATCATCCTCGGTGGCACTACCTCCCTTATAACAGATGGCCTGAAAATCCTAGGACTCGCACTAGACTAGAACATGTCCTTTACAATGCAAGCAATGATTACCATCACCAAAATGGTCCATGTACTAGCAACAAGTGCAGTGGAAGCTACTTCCTAAGCGCATACTGTAATGGTGTTTGTTATGCAATGACCCTAGCACACGTTGACTAATGGCATTTATGCCAACTGCAAAGAGATTACCATTTAAAAAAAAAAAAAAACTTCAAATGGTGCCACATGCCAAAACGAGCCGGGTAAGCATAATCTTCAAGCTCTGTCCACTGGTGTACAGCATCATATTCGGTCTTGCTCCAGAATACATGTCAAACCTAATAAACTAACTTCTATGCAATGTACATAAAAGTATGTAACTACATTGTACTCGTATGACAGTCTACTCATTGGGCTTCACCTACCTAATGCACTAAGAGCTGGAATGCATTGCCTAAAGCACTAAGCTTGAACAATTACCTGATACTTTGCAATCAACTCGAGGCCTACTTCTTAAAAATTCCTTTCATGAAGATCCACTATAAATCAGTTATGAACAATCATCTCTCGGTAACACTCCATCCGCCTCTAGCCAGGCCCTTTCAACCAATAGTTCTGCCTCCTCTTCCACCCTCTCCCTATTTGATCATCTTCTCCCCCCCCCCCCCCCCCATCCCCAATCCTTACATAGCATCCCTCCCTTGGTCCATGTAAGCCACATTGAAACAATACTAAGTGGAAAATGTGGTGTAGAAATGGTGAAAGAAAACCTTAAAGAGGTAGGTGGTGAGCTACAACTGGGAAAGTTGTGGGGGGGGGGGGGGAGACAGTACATAGAAAAAAAGTAGCCTCACCTGCCTCAGAAGTGTTGTATGGTCTAGAGTGTAACAGCTAGCCCAACGAGGTTTTCCAAATCCCAGTAATGCGTTTAAGAAGCATGTATTTGCCACTCCTTTTTTTGTTGTTGTTGGGGAAGTCTTCTGTCTCAACCCCAGCAATTCTGCAGCTTTTTCCAGTGGTGGCCCTCAAGCGCATTCGAGCCTTGCTCCTTAAGCAGCTGGCTTGCTTCATGCAACAAAGTGCATCGGCATTGAGGGTGCTTGCTTCTACCATGCCTAAGTTGAAGCCCCACTTGGCCCTCAGACGCTGGTGTCATATGCAGCCCTGGCATCGACTGCCACCTAAGCCGGCAGTCCCTTGTCGGTGGAGGAAGCTTCCCTGGAGTCGATGTGGGAGGCGGCCTCAGCCTTAGCCAGCCTTCTCTAGAGGAGGTTTTGGCTGATACCAATGAGCTCTTTTGGGAGTCAGGTGATGACCGATACTTCTTGGAGGAGCCATGGGATACCATATGACTCCTCCACAGGAAAGGAGAAAGTCTCTGCCTGAGAGCCTTTCCTTTCCCTATTGTTAAGAAGGTGGTGGGTGCCATTTATTTTCCTTTGGAGGTGGAGGATGAGCCGAGGGTCAAGATTGCAGCTTAACAGGCAGCTCAGTGATGAGCTCATGGACCCCACCGTGCCCGACCCACAGCTGTCGAATGCCCAGATCGGCAATCCTAGGGGGTAAATTGGAGAGAGACAGACTGGAGGTAGAAGTGACTGACTGAGGTCCACTACTACCCTGTTGCAAACTCAAAAGCTGAACCTAGCAGACACGCAGTCACTGGTTCACACAGCCAGCAGGAAAGTGCGCCACAGGAGAATCGAGGCCAGAGTGGAAAAGCTCCTGCAGAGCTCATGGCACCATGTTGCGTCAACCTCCAGTTGCACTCATCTGGAAAATGCTCCACAGGAGTTGTGAGGCCAGAGTCAAAAAGCACTTGCAACGCTCGCAGTGCCATACTGATACCTCCCCCCCCCCCCCACCCCAGCTCATCTGGGGACCCAGAATCGTAAGTGCTGACCGCCACATGAGGATAACAGTAGAAGCGACCCTCAACGACAAAGCAGCTCAACGATCCCTTTCGCCACAACCAAGCAGTGGACAGGAAGGGTGAAAATGGTGCATCCGAGCATCAGTCCGATATGGTTTCCTAACCCTTCCCGCTGCTGTGCCACGACACAGCACTACTCAAAGACCCGGCGAGGAAACCCGGGAGGATTCACATGAGATAATGGGAACCGACGACCTAGAACAATTGATCAGCTGACTGAAAGCGAAAGCCTCACTCATCTCACCGCTGTGTAGTGCCATCTAGAGACATTAGACTGGGAGTCCTGGAGGAAGACCAATGGTCTATACAAGGGCCAAACCATTGCAGCGACTGGAGATCCAGATGAACTAATGGACTGCTGAGATCTGGAGCGAGCTAGGCGAGCTTATCGCAGCGGCAAGAAGAACTAGGCTACCCATCTTGCCCACAGAACTAATACACACTCGACAAGCCACACACTGCGGCAAAATTAAACCTCAGACTTTTGGATAAAACTTTACTTTTCCCCCTCCTCTCGCTCCCCTCACTTCTCGTTCATTCCCCTACTCGCTCATTCCTCCCGACCTACCATATCCAACCCAATCTAAGACAAGTTCTGCGACATCCCTGACCCAAATAAGGGCAACAGAATCCTAAAGCTGGGAACCCACAGGTAAATATGAACAGTCCCAAAATGAACAAACACTCATACCTCAAATCAATCCTACTCACACTACTACTACTAATTTCCACCACCTTCTCCATACCCAACCTCAACCTGGACAACAAACACAACATCCCAGTCATCCCCCATACGTACTACACCACCACACAACTATATATATATATATATAGCCCAAATTCACAGAAACAAGAAGGCAAATGCAACAGAAATATAAATCCAAGCAAAACCTCATCAAAATTTGACATAGCAACATGTCTTCCCCCAACAACCTTCCAATACCAATCGTATACATAAATGCCAGCGCAGTAGTTAACAAAACAGAAATCATCTGAGACTGGATAGACGAAACCTTAGCAACCCTATTCATTACAGAAACCTGGATCTGACTCGAAAATAACCCCATTCTAAACGATATTTGCCTGCTAGGATACAAAATCCTACAATCAACAAGGAGGCAGAATAGTAGTGATCTACAAATCCTTCCTTAAAACCAAACTGATCTCCAGATTCACGTCTCCCCAACTTGAAATACTGTCCTGCACACAATACAAGACAACACACTTCAAAATCAATTGTGCTGCATCCTCTTCTACAGACCCCCTGGAAAATGGTCAGAATCCCATCAAGATCTCACCAACTTCATTTCCAACACATGCATATCCCACTCAAACGTTCTCGAAGATCTAAACATACACCTAGAAGACACAACGACACAAATACCAAAAAATGTCTGTTTCCTTCAACAATAGAACTTCCAATACCCATCCTCTCAACCCACAACAGAGGTCACACACTTGACCTTATAGCCTTCAAATTCACAGAAACTCGCTACATAATGCTCGATGTAAAAATGGGAAGAAGCACCATGGTCTGATCACTTCAAATTTCTTGCTATCCTCCACTGGAAAGAAGCGTCTCCCCAAACCACAACCACCAACACAACCCACGTGTCTCATGGCAAAATCAACAATGAAACTTTCAGGAAAGCAAAGATACATGTAGTAGGTGTTCTCCGAGGACAGCGGGCTGATTATTCTCACATGTGGGTCGACATCCGCATTGGCCTGGGAACTGGCATTTTGCCACAGCAAAAAAACAAAAATGTTTTGCTGAAGTCTTCTGGGGTGTGTGGACTGACTTCCCATGCGAGTGCGTATCTCAGTTAAATCAAAAAGCAAAACAACACTAACAACTCGAAGGGGGAGGTGGGAGGAATTGTGAGAATAATCAGCCTACTGTCTTCGGAGAATACCTGCTACAGGTTAAGTATCTTCACTTTCTCTGAGGACAAGCAAGCTGCTTATTCTCACACGTGGGGTATCCCTAGCATCCAGATTCGCTCAAAACAATGAACATTGGTCAATTGGGCCTCGATAGGTTAACCTGAAACTATATACACCTAGCTGAGAGTGCAGCCTGGAACAGAATAAAACAGGCCTGGGGGGTGGGGGTGGAGTTAGATTCTAAACCCCCAAAATTATGCAACACTGACTGTCCAAACTGACTGTTGCGTTGGATATCTTGCTTAAGGCAGTAGTGAGATGTGACTGTGTGGACTGATGACCATGTTGCAGGCTGACTGAGTCACCGCCGCAGCCATGGCTCTAACATTATGAGCCGTGACATGGCCCTCCAGAGTCAGCCCAGCTCGGGCATAAGTGAAGGAAATTAAATCCGCTAGCCAATTGGAGATTTGTGTGTTTTCTGATGGTGATTCCCCTCCTGTTGGGATCAAAAGAAACAAACAGCTGGGTGGACTGTCTGAAGGGCTTCATCCGCTCCATGTAAAAGGCCAGTGCTCTCTTGCAGTCCAAGGTGTACAAGCTGCTTTCACCAGGGTGGGCATGAGGATGGGGAAAAAAATGGCAAGACAATCGACTGGTTCAGATGGAACTCGGACACCACCTTCGACAGGAACCTAGGGTGTGTACTGTATTATGATGAAATTTTGTATAAGGTGCATCCATCACTAGGGCCTGAAGCTCACTGACCCTATGAGCTGAAGTAATAGCCAACAAGAAAATGACCTTCCAGGAATTCAGTGGCTCGAAAGGAGCTTTCATCAGCTGGGTGAGAACGACGTTGAGATCCCATGACACTGGCGGCGGTTTGACAGGGAGCTTTGGTAAAAGCAAACCTCTCATGAACAACTAAAGGCTGTCCAGAGATAGGCTTACCTTCTACATGCTGATGATAAGCACTAATTGCACTAAGGTGAAGCCTTACGGTCTTGAGACCAGACTGATAAGTGTAGAAGGTATTCAAGCAGGATCTGTGTAGGACCAGACGGCAAACCTCCTCCATTTAAAAGAGTAGCACCTCTTAGTGGAATCTTTCCTGGAAGCCAGCAAGACCCGGGAAACACCCTCTCGAAGATCCAAGTAAGCAAATTCTAGGCTCTCAACATCCAGGCCTTGAGAGCCAGAGACTGGAGGTTGGGATGCAGAAGCGATCCTTTGTTCTGAGTGATGAGGGTTGGCAAACACTCCAATCTCCACGGTTCCTCGAAGGTCAACTCCAGAAGAAGAGGGAACCAAATCTGACTTGGCCAGAAGGGTGCAATCAGGATTATGGTTCTGCGGTCTTGCTTGCGTTTCAGCAAAGTCTTCCCTACTCGAGGTATGGGAGGATACGGATGCAGAAGGCCTGTTCTCCAATGAAGGAGGCATCTGATGCTAGTACGTCGTGGGCCTGAAACCTGGAGCAGAACTGAGGGACCTTGTGATTGATCTGAGTGGCAAAAAGATCCACCGAGTGGGTGCTCGGAAGGTCTTGCGGGCTACGTTACCATGTTCAGTGACCACTCATGAGGTTGCATTACTCTGCTCAGTCTGTCGGCCAGACTGTTGTTTACACCTGCCAGATAAGTAGCTTGGAGAAATGCCGAGACAACGTGACCAAAGTCACATCTGAACAGCTTCCTGACACAGAGGGCGTGATCTGGTGCCCCTCTGCTTGTTGGTGTAATACATTGCAAACTGATTGTTTGAATCAAGATGATTTGGTTGAACAGCTGATCTCTGAAAGCCTTCAGAACGTTCCAGATCGCTCGCAATTCCAGGAGGTTGATCTGAAGACCTGTTTCCTGGAAGGACCAGGTTCCTTGAGTGTAGCCCATCTACATGAGCTCCCCACCCTAGGAGGGATGCATCCGTCATCAGCACTTTTTGTGGCTGATGAATTTGGAATGGTTGTCCCATGGTCAAATTGGATTGGATTGTCCACCACTGAAGAGAATTTCAAAATTCGGTGGACAGTTGGATCACATCCTTCAGATTCCCTGTAGCTTGATACCACTGGGAAGGTAGGGTCCATTGAGCTGGGCTCGTATGAAAACGTGCCATGGGTGTTACATGTATTGTAGAGACCATGTGCCCTAAAAGTCTCAACATCTGCCGAGCTATAATCTGCTGAGATGCTCGAACTGTGGACACCAGGGACAGGATGTTGTCTTCCCTTATCTTGGGAAGATAAGCCCGAGCTGTCTTCGTGTCCAGCAGTGCTCCAATGAACTCCAATTTTTGGACAGGAGTGAGGTGGGACTCTAGCACCTGAATAGTCATTCGCATGGACTCCAGAGCACCCTCCTCCGAGGTGCTCTTCACCAGCCAGTCATCAAGATAAGGAAACACATGCACTCCCAGTCTGCGTAGCGATGCTGCGACTACTGCTAGACACTTTGTAAACACCCTGGGCACAGACACCAGGCCTGAAGGCAGTACACGGTACTGAACGTGCTGTGTTCCCAGCTGATTTCGAAGATACTTCCTGTGAGTTGGAAGTATGAAGATGTGTGTGTAAGCATCCTTTAAGTCCAGAGAGGGGAAGATTCAGAGGGAATCTCATACGACTCATTGGAAGAAGAGTATCTGGGATCTCCCTCTGACTCCCACTAATGCTTCTCTTCAGTATCAGATAATACCTTCGGGAACTCTGAAAGTGAGCCTGCCTTGATGCCGAGAATTGACGTCCTCGATGGCGATTTTGAGAGGCTGACTCCCGTATGGACTGCGGCGAAGCTTCCTCCACTGACATTGAAGGGGAGTCAACCTGGGTGGCAGCCAAAACCAGTGCTGCAAGCGGCACCGAGGACAAGGGCCTCATCACAGGCGGAGAGCCGGACTTCGCTGCAGCAGACGGTACGGAAGGCGCAGGCATCCCCGACACTGAAGCACACTGGTGCAGCAGGCCTGGATGCGCTCGTTGAGAGCCACCATCGGAGAAGGCTGCGGTGTCGGTGGAGCAGCTGGTGGCAGAATCTGCTGAGGCTCAGGTGCAGGTACTGAGCTGCTAAGAGACCAGTGCATTGGCACCTTCTTTATAGAGGGAGAGCGATCCTCTCGGCACTGAGGCTTCTCGGGTGCCTAATCCCTCGATGCCCATTATCGAGACTCCTCGGTACCGACGAGGACAACTTGGAATCCTCATGTCTCAGGGTCGGGTCCGACGGTGGTCCTGGGGGGGGGGGGGGGGGGGGCCTTCATAGCAGGAAGCCTCGAGGCAGGTAGAGACCCACTCGATGCCTCACTGCTCCCTTACCTCTGCTCCTGATGTCGATGCTGACGTCACAGGACCAGACTGAGCCTCTAAAAGTTTCTTTCGTTGGGCTTCTCGAGCTACTTGGGTCTTCATACAATGACACAGATTACAAGCTTCTTGGCTGTGGTCGGGCCCAAGGCACTGGATACACGAAGAATGGGTATTGGTACCTGAAATGGTCCGGTTGTACCGAGTAGAGCTGGGTGTCCTGAGGTGCGAGCTTGCGTGTTGGGCAGGAAGTCAGTCTGCGCATGCATGCTGCACGCGCGCCAGAAGACTCCAGCAAAGCTTTTTTTTTTAAATTTTTTGCTGTGGTAAAATGCCGGTTCCTGGGCCGACTCGGACATCGACCCACGTGTGAGAATAAGCAGCCTGCTTGTCCTCGGAGAACAATATATACTCCGAGCCCTGGTTGCCACCCAACAATTCCTTAGTATTCGTAATATCCTTGGAGGAGAGATGCCTGATAGTACTCAACAACATAGCACCTCTGAAAACAAAGAAAACGGTCAGAACCAAAGTGAACCCATGGTATAACGACAAACTCAAAAGTAAATGCAGAAAACTGGAAAGGCTATGGCAAAAACACAAAACAGATAAACAAAACGAACTGGAAATTAAAACTCAGACAATACAAAGCGAAAATCAGAACAATCAAATTCAACCACTCCAAGCAAATAATCGGATCAGACTACAAAAAAAACTCTACAGCATAATCAATTCAGTTCTAACCACAGACCATCCGATTTCGAAATCAGAAAACTCCTGGAGCACAAGTCCTCGCTAACTATTTCAAGGATAAAATAACATCAATGAGAGCCTCCTTCCAGAAAAATAACCAGGACTTGGAACCTTATTTAAACAAATTCACTAGAAATGAAGAGCCATTCATCACGGACAGATCCTGGTCAGCCTTCTGACCCCCCCCCCCCCCCCACACTTGACACTAATTCGGCAACTACTTCGCGAAGCAACCAAATCCCTCTGCTCACTGGACATCTGCCCCAGTTACCTGATCAAAGAACCTCCTGCATAGTTCCTAGAAAGCATCACAGCATACCTAACTGACCTACTAACCTTAGGCACCTTCTTCGAGGAGAAAGGCAACATCATCTTAACACCCATCCCCAAAAATCCTAAATCAAGCAAAGGCAGCATCAAAGACTACAGGCCAGTGCCCTCCATACCCCTCATTGCCAAACTATTGGACAGCATTGTCAATAAGCAACTCACAGAATACCTGCATAACTTCTCTAGAAGCTACAATTCTCAATTAGGTTCTAGATCTCGCCACAGCACTGAAGCAACACCAATAGCACTTACCGCCAACTTTAGAAGAGAAATTAGTCAAAGCAGAAAAATTCTACCATTACAATTTAACATGTCCTCTGCCTTCGACATGGTCGACCACTGCACCCTAATATGAATACTAGACAAGATCAGTATAAGCAGAGCAGTACTCCAATAGTTAGAGAAATTTCTGAGCAAGAGGACATACCAAGTCAAAATGAAAAACTAGCTATCCTCCACATGGAAAGCACAATCCGGAGTCCCCCAAGGATCCTCATTGTTTCCCAATACTCTTCAACATCATGATGACCCCTTTAGCCAAGGTATGTATACGCTGTAAGAGAGGAGATATGAGAGAGATGTTTAAATATCTCAGGGGCATTAATGTACAGGAAGTGTCTTTTTCAAATGAAAAAAATAACCTCTGGAATGAGGGGGCATACAATGAAGTTAAGAGGAAATAGTCTTTGGAGGAATCTAAGAATGTATTCGTTCACGGAGAGGGTGGTAGATGCGTGGAATGGCCTTCCGGTAGAGGTCTTGGAGACGAGGACTGTGTCGGAATTTAAGAAAGTGTGGGATAAGCACATGGGATCCCTTGGAAAAGGAAGAGTTAGTGGTTACTGGGGAAGGGCAGACTGGATGGGCCATTTGGCCTTTATCTGCTGTCATGTTTCTATGTTTCTAACTCTGTAATTCCATCATTTGATCTTTCCGTTGCCTTCAACTTAGTTGACCACACAAGTCTACTAGACAGATTCCATCAGATAGGATTACGAGACTCCGTCCTGTCGTGGTTCAAATCGTACCTTTCCAACTGTTCCTATACAGTCTAATTTCATCATACCTCAACAACACTATTCTCGCTTACTTCCAGAGTCCCATCTATCTTATCCCCCACGCTTTTCAACATCTTCCTTATGCCCCTCTTTACTCTTGTTCAGTCTTTAGAATTCACATTTGCCTATGCAAAGGACATTCAGTTACAGTATTCCCTAGACATAAATGACATCCTCAACATTCATTCCATCAACAATAATCTGACACAATTAACAAACTGGCTTCAGAAGAACAAAGTGGTTCTTAAGATAAGTTGAGATGTGTTCTCTTTTCTAACTTTCTTGATACTACTCTACCTCTGCCTGTTCTGCTCTGCTCCATTCCGATCCCATTTTAATCAAGCACAAAGATCGTGTAGATTAATTTTTGTTTTCAACCACAAGTCTCTACCATAATCAAGAAATGCTTCTTTAGGTTCCAACAGATCCGGTCTATTAAATCTTTGATATACCCGTCAGCTTTAAATATATTGGTCTACTCTCTGAGCAGTCAATTAGATTACTGCAACACGCTTTACAATGGCCTCAGGACAAGGGACATTTGACAGCTACAGTTAATACAGAACATAGCCTTAAAGTTGATTTCCATGGCACACTGGTTACCATTACCCTATCGCATTACCTATAAAATCATACTTCTGGTATATAAAACCCAGCTTTATGGTGAGACCCCATACCTTTCCCACTTACTCCTTAGAGAATTCTAACATTCTCATCTCAAAATCAATTGGCAATACCCTCATTCCAAGAAATGTTTCACTAGCACACCAGGAAAGCAATTTTTGCAGTCTGAGGCCCAGAACTCTGGAACCAACTACCGTAGTCCCTCCGCCAACAGACGTCATTACAAAATTTCAAATTGGTTTAAAACCTTCCTATTTGTGGATGCCTTTACCTGAATGCCTTACCCTTCCTGAAGTGGGCCGGGTAGCAAATCCCCAATAAACTTGAATATAAAGTTTTACTGGCAACAGCACATGACCAACACCAGCTTCCTTACCAGTCGGTGGTATCAAAGGCAGCTCTAAACGAAAACATTGCACAAGTTTATAGTTCTCCAGGAAAAGAGCACAAGACTTTAGACACTATAGGTATTCTTACCTTTAGAAAGTGTTTCGTGCAGTGTATTTTCATAGAGTTAAACCCAGTATTTTTATTGCCAGATAATACTCCAATTCTTAATCCAAATTACGCTTTAATGCAGTTGTTGCAAATGAGGAAAATATTCTCTTACAGTGAGATGTGCTGGATTAGGAATTCTGTCCCTTACAGCTTTCACATTGCGAATGGACTGTCACAGTCGGGTATTGTACAGATACTTATAGGTGAAAAACACCATGAATTGCTGAGGACCCGAGAAGGCAAGCAACTGCAGAGGTGGTTGGTGACTCAGCTGTTTGGGGACGGCTACAGTGGGCGGGGCTAGGTAACCACTTCTGAACACTGCAAAGAACGAGTCTTTCACTGTGTGGTTCTGGTGCAGCTGTATCAGCTGTTTCTCCACACACCCCATCCCTCTGACATCCAGCATTGCCTGCCTGTCTGTCGGTCTCTCTCTTTCTGGCATGCACAATTCCTCTCTTTCTCTTTCTCTCCTTTGCTCCCTACACTATTCAGCATTGCCCATCTCGCTCTCTCCTCCCTCCTCCCTCCTCCCTCCTATGCAGTATTTTCCCTCTCTGCTGTCTCTAATTCTCTTTCCCCTTTTATCCAATATTGCCCCATCACTCTGTCACTCACATACCCCCCTCCCATCCAATCTTGCCTCATTTCTCTCTCCCTCTCCACCCATCCATCACCACCACTTCAGCACAGTTTTAATCCTTCCCTCTTATTGCACCTCTGCCCCTGGTGCTCACTAATAAATAACCATAAAAGAGCAAGGGATCCAGATCTCTGTAGTGCCACTAATGCTTCCTGTGCCATTCACGTCCCCTGTGATGTAAACTTCTGGGAAAGCACTAGCAGTGCTGCAGAGAGCCAGGTCCCACACTCTTCTATGGTTGTTTATTACTCAGGCCTGGTGGCAGAGGTGCAACGGGAGGGAGCCAAACTGTGCCTCAGGGGGGAGGGGTGGATGGGAGGGGAGAAATAGTCTGGTGGGCAGGGGAGGTTGCGGTTCAGTCTGGGGAGGATTAACCTTCCTAAGCCTCTTCTACAGGATGCCTATGAGCAGGTATAGCACTGCCTCAGCATGGAGAGCTTCACAAACCTCTCAACACAATGGCTCACTCAAGTGCAGCGCTCAGCACCCTGCCTTCTTTCTCTTTCACTTTGTGAAAAAAAAAAAAAATCACAATCGGGCAAGCATTTAGTGAGGGTGGGGGGACCTGCTCCTCCCAGTATGCTTAGGGCCGGCCAAGCTAACAAGAAGGATCCCACAAGGTACTGGGGGACCCCTCTGATGTGCTGTTTCAGGCATGAGAAACTACCATCCATGATGTCTCAGGTGATCTCCCTTAAAATACTGGAAGTATTGGTGCAGTAAAAGGGAAGACTCAATTTGGGAGAATCATAGGCAATTTATGTGCTCCGTTCTACTCTGAAAGGCCTTCTGGAGGATGATGCTGGAAGGATAGGATAGCTTGAATGGCACGTTGAAAGGTATTAAAGTCAGGGAGAGACTATTTCTTGCACTGAGAGGACCTGGAGCAGCTCTTCCGAATGCTCAGAGTGGATGCTTTCATGACGGGTCGTGAAGAAGACCAGTATCCCATTTGTGGGAGAGTGGCCTTCAAAGATGTGCAGGGTAGAAGAATGGAGTTTCTCCTCAAGCAGGCTTTCACAATTGCAACTATGGGAACCCAGGTAGCACTATGTGGTCAGGGTGCTGTTTCACAGTGGATGCTCATTATGACCTGGTACAGTAGTGGGTTGTAGATTTGGCCTCCAAACTGAGACATGTTACGCTTTCCTTCAATGACCAGCTCTGCATGAGGGAGGTTCTGGAAAAATTGATCAAGGGTTTGGAGTATTCCAGGTTGTGGAGATGGCCAGAGAACCAATCAAGGAGTGGGGAGGTGGGCAGGAAAGAACTTGGCAGGCAGGTTGTGCCAAAAAGACTAGGGGCACTTCAGGGTTGGGAAGCTACTTTGCAGGACTTCTGCTTTAGGTGCGAGTTGCTTCAAGAAGTTGCGGCCCTTTTGAGGATCCTACAGACTGGGATTGAAGGGGGAGAGAGGAAAGTGTCCCAGTGAGTTTCAGTGGACCTGTTTGAAGAGCCACAGGAGGTATGAGACTGCCTGGATATTTTTACCTCAGAATGGGCCCAAATCATGTTGGAACAGTGGGTTTTGTAGACAGTAAGGCATGGTTAGATGTTGAAGTTTGAAAGCCTTTTTCAGACATCTTTATTGTTTTAGCTTGTGGTTCACAGACCATAACTACATTTCTTACTGTTTTATAACAAAAAGATGATTCAGTCTGTGATGTTACAACAGGATCACATTTCCAACCTTCAAGAATCTACTTTTCATGTGATACAATCTACTTACGATGCCTGTGATACTGCAGAGCAGCAGCCACAATCATCACTGGGCAATGGACAGCTTGTCTGAGATTTTTCAGGCTTCAGGGAAGACGTCCATGACAGTTTAATAAAGTATTCTGTCTAGGAATCTAAAGAGCCTGTGTGTTAAATGGAAAACCATTCTTCTACAGTCAGTGAGCTTTCTTTGTAACCACTTGACCACAATTTGCAACCCCCAAAACATCAACAGTCTCAGTTCAGTACATCCAATAATTTTATTCAAAAGATGTCAGACCCTAAGTTCAGTGCCACCCTTTGCAAGCAATCATTCAAATATGACATCCAAGGGAGCATGATCTGCAGGCATTACCAGCAACTCCTGCTGCCAACCTATAACCTGCCTTATAACTCTCCCTGTGGGTGGAAGGATCCAACACTTTTTCAAATATTGGCAAGCCATCACAATAGATAGATGGATACTAATACATCACGGATACAGGCTAAAATCTACCATCAGATCCCATCACTGAAGTCCTGCAAGACAAATACCCAACCACCCCATCATTTCAGAATACTAGCAGAGGAAATCAATTCACTCTTGCAGGCAATGCCATAGAAAAGCTTCCACCCCAGCAGTGCATTCAAAAGTTTTACTTTTGAGATTCTTTCTCATCCCCAAGAAAACAGATGGACTAAAATTCATCAAAGATCTCCGCAATCCCAATCTGTTCATGAGAAAGGTGAAGTTCAAAATGAACTTTCTTGCTTCAATCCTACCATTATTAAATCAAAGGGATTAGATTGATGCCCTGGATCTAAAGGATGCTTATACGCGCATATTAGTACACCTAAACTACTAGCATTTCTTATGACTTATCTCCTTAGAATTCCATTTCCAACACAAAGTGCTTCCCTTAGGCCTCTTTTAGGCACCCTGAGTTTTCACAAAATGTGTGTTTAGTCATAGGCGGTCGGTGGCCCAACTGTTTGGGAGGGCTAAAGGGGGTGGGGTTAGGGGCGGAGCTTACATCCATAATTGTCTGACAACACACAGAAAAAAAATAAGTAAAAATAAAAGTCACAATACCTTTTATTAAATGTAGATATTAGATATGTATCATATGTCAAAGAATAAAGTGGTTGCTCAAAGCATATACTAACCACAATCGCTCAACTGCAAAACATCAAGGTCAGGTATACATATAAAGTAGCGCATATGAGTTTATCTTGTTGGGCAGACTGGATGAACCGTACAGGTCTTTTTCTGCTGTCACTTACTATGTATGTTATGTTACTATGCACAAAGTTGTACAAAAACACAGATATTACAAAAACATAAATATTACACTGGGCAGACTCTAATACACCAATATACCACCCATACGGAAAATGCAGACCGTCAACAGTATGAAACAAGGGATCATAATATCACAATTCTCATATAGAGCCACAAAGAGTGTTCACAATGAGCTCCTTTTATTAGCGACCATATGTAGATCCTTCAAGAGGTAGTGTGTCATGATTTAGGCTCTACACCCTTTCTGATGTTTTGGTGCCACCTCAGTAATGCCAACACAATCTCTCCACTGCAAAATACTATACACAAACTTATGCAAAAACATACTCATAACCTTACCAAACCATAACAGCACTAATTCCAAGAATAGGTCGAGCTACAACTTTATGCGTGGAAAGGCAGCACTGTAATAATTACACCAGATTCAAAAACACCAGTACACTACCTAGTGAAACAAAAACAAAAAGGGCTGCAAATACTACATGCTAGATCACACATGAAAAACACATGACACAGATATGAAGGCAAAATACTGAACTGCAAAGTTACCTCAATAAGTCAGACTCAGCATGCAGCAATACTAGAAAAATTGAAACTTACATGCAAAATATCACAGATGCACATTTCCAAAAGCTGACATATTCCTATTAATAAATTCTGAATAAAATACCTTTTTCTACCTTTGTTGTCTGATCATTTAGTTTTTCTATTCACTTTGGTCCCAGTGTCTTCTGTTTTATGCAGTGTCTTCTTTCCATTTGATATTTTTTCTCTTACCATGTCCACCATTCTCCTGTGTCCTTATGTGTCCTGTCTACCATCTGTAGCCCTGCCCCTATCCTTCCTCCAGTTTCAGTATCTGCCCTCAAAGTGTTCCGAGCCAGCCCTTAAATTCAGCAGTTTCCCCTCCAACCATATCCAGCATTTCTCCTCACTCCCCTCCCCTACATCCATGTGCATATCCTTCCTGACTTCCCTCCCCTCCATCCATCCGTCCGTCCAACAACTCTCCATTCTCCCCTGCCCTCTTCTCCATCCACCCATATCCAGCAAATGTCCTCTCTCCCCTGCCCTCCCCTCAATCCATGTCCAGAAACTCTCCATTCTCCCCTGCCCTCCCCTCAATCCATGTCCAGAAACTCTCCATTCTCCCCTGCCCTCTCCTCCATCCATATCCAGCAAATTTGCTCTCTCCCCTGCCCTTCCTTCCTCTCCTGTCCAGCGATCTCTTCTCTCCCCTGCCCTCCCCTCCTCTCCATGTCCAGCGATCTCTTCTCTCCCCCTGTCCTCCCCTCCTCTCCGTGTCCAGCGATCTCTTCTCTCCCCCTGCCCTCCCCTCCCATCCATGTCCAGCGATCTCTTCTCTCCCCTGCCCTTCTCTTCTGTCCAGCGATCTCTTCTCTCCCCCTGCCCAGCGATCTCTTCTCTCCCCTGCCCAGCGATCTCTTCTCTCCCCTGCCCTCCCCTCCTCTCCATGTCCAGCGATCTCTTCTCTCCCCCTGTCCTCTCCTCCTCTCCGTGTCCAGCGATCTCTTCTCTCCCCCTGTCCTCTCCTCCTCTCCGTGTCCAGCGATCTCTTCTCTCCCCCTGCCCTCCCCTCCCATCCATGTCCAGCGATCTCTTCTCTCCCCTGCCCTTCTCTTCTGTCCAGCGATCTCTTCTCTCCCCCTGCCCAGCGATCTCTTCTCTCCCCTGCCCTCCCCTCCTCTCCATGTCCAGCGATCTCTTCTCTCTCCCTGTCCTCTCCTCCTCTCCGTGTCCAGCGATCTCTTCTCTCCCCCTGCCCTCCTCTCCATGTCCAGCGATCTCTTCTCTCCCCTGCCCTTCTCTCCTGTCCAGCGATCTCTTCTCTCCCCCTGCCCAGCGATCTCTTCTCTCCCTCTGCCCTCCCCTCCTGTCCAGCGATCTCTTCTCTCCCTCTGCCCTCCCCTCCCATCCATGTCCAGCGATCTCTTCTCTCCCCTGCCCTTCTCTTCTGTCCAGCGATCTCTTCTCTCCCCCTGCCCAGCGATCTCTTCTCTCCCCTGCCCTCCCCTCCTCTCCATGTCCAGCGATCTCTTCTCTCTCCCTGTCCTCTCCTCCTCTCCGTGTCCAGCGATCTCTTCTCTCCCCCTGCCCTCCTCTCCATGTCCAGCGATCTCTTCTCTCCCCTGCCCTTCTCTCCTGTCCAGCGATCTCTTCTCTCCCCCTGCCCAGCGATCTCTTCTCTCCCTCTGCCCTCCCCTCCTGTCCAGCAATCTCTTCTCTCCCTCTGCCCTCCCCTCCTGTCCAGCTATCTCTTCTCTCCCCCTGCCCTCCTCTCCAATTCCAGTGATCTTGTTCTCTGCCCTGCCCTCCCCTTCATGTCCATCGATTTTCCCTGCCTTCCCTCAGCTCCCTGACAGCTCTCCGTTCCTTCCCCCCCGCACGTGTTTAACCTTCCCCTTGCTGCCGCCCACCCCCCCAAATGCAGGGCTGCCTTCCCTCACACATGTCCCGCCTTCTGCGATGACGTATTTCCTGTTTCCACGAGGGCAGGACACGTGTGAGGGAAGGGAAGGGAGAAGCTGGAGGATCCTGCAGTGCTTTCTTCTTTATCACTGCCGTCGCCACTCGCTGCCACTAAAAGTAAAACAGGTAAACACGCGCGGGGGGGGGGGGGGGGGAATGGAGAGAGGAGGGCTGTCATCGGGAAGCTCAGCTGAGGGCGGGAAGGATCGGAGGAAACTTCTGAGAGCTGCTTGGCTGCAGTGCCATGCAACCCTGCGTTTGGGGGGGTGGGCAGCAGCAAGGGGAAGGTTAAACATGCGCGGGGGGGGGGGGAAGGAACAGAGAGCTGTCAGGGAGCTGAGGGAGGGCATTTGGGGGGTGGGGGGTAGCAGCAAGGGGAAGGTTAAGGTTGGGCTGGGGAGGCTTAGCCTCCCCAAGCCTCTTATAAGGGGCGCCTATGTAGTTGCTGCTGCCTTTGCAGAGAAATCCATTATGACTTTCCATATTGCAATGACTGGTTTATTTCAGCTCCATCTTAACTTCTGCAGTACTCACTATTCACATGCTGCAGGCAGTTAGATTTCTTATCAATGGGGACAAAACTATGCTAACTCCCTGGTAGGTACCACACTTCGTAGGAGCTTGTTTGGACACCACAGTAGGAAGAGCATATTTTCCAGAGGACATGATTCAAACTCTTCAACTTATTGATTGCATGTGAGAAGTTTTATTACAAGATCATCTTGCATTTTTTTCTACCCTTTAAACCACATGGCAGCAATGGATCGTGTTGTCCTGCTAGTCAGGTTACACATGTGACTACTTCAATGACATTTCAAATTACAGTACAATGGAATTAACATCAACCCCTCAATGAAAGAATCAGTAAAGGATATTATAGGAGACTAAAGCTGATATTGAAGAGTGCATTAACATCACAGAATAAGATACTGGTTATTAATCAACTGACACTTCCTGCACTCTCATATAGCCTTGGTATTATAGACTGGCCTCTTAAAGAACATGAAAAACTAGATGTGCGAAGAAGAAAACTCCTCCATGCCCACAAAGTCCTCTATAAGAATCTGTGTATGCCAAGACTATACATTCTTAGAGTTGATAGAAGAATGAGTCTTGTAGAAATAGATTACACCTATCGAACTACTAACATAGGCTTCCAGTCTTACTTAACAACATCATCAGATCTCAATGCACAAAAGGTGTTGAAATACGAAAGAAAACTTCTAGAACTCAGTTCCATTATTAAACTTGGGCAACTGTTCTGGAGCAGAAGGAATAGGCAAAAATTCATCAGTTGCAAAAGGGAAGGAAGCAACAGAATTTTGCAAAGAACAAGAAAAAAAACTCTTCAAGGAACTGGGTCAGCAGGTGGCAGATGCATAAATACATCAGGAACCATTCATGGATCAAAATCTGACATGTGAATGGTTAATGAGAGGTGAACTGAAACCTAAGGATGAACAATTGATAGTTACATTTAGACTACTGCAACGCACTGTACGCTGGATGCAAAGAACAAATAATCAAGAAACTTCAGACAGCCCAGAACACAGCAGCCAGACTCATATTCGGGAAAACAAAATATGAGCGTGCTAAACCCCTATGAGAAAAACTGCATTGGCTCCCTCTTAAAGAACACATCACATTCAAAATATGTACCTTAGTCCACAAAATCATTCATGGAGATGTCCCAGCCTACATGTCAGGCCTGATAGACTTACCAATGAGGAACACATTCCTTAACCTTCATTTCCCCAACTGCAAAGGACTAAAATACAAACTAACGCATGCGTCAACCTTTTCCTACTTGAGCACACATTTCTGGAATGCACTACCGTGGAACTTAAAATCGATCCAAGAACTAACCAACTTCCGCAAACTATTGAAGACCCATCTCTTTAACAAGACATACCACAAAGACCAACAAATATGAACTCCTTACACATACCCGGAAATACCTTTACTATCTGCTTGTTATATTAATATCATGCTTTAACACTATCATGTTACCCAAGATCCTTCTATAATACTAAATGCTTATTTCTTACATATCTCCATTATTCATGATATATTGTAAGCCACATTGAGCCTGCAAAAAGGTGGAATAATGTGGGATACAAATGCAATAAATAAATAATAAATAAAATAAACAATTGATAGTTACAGCCCAGGACAATTGATTACAGTTGAGATGGTTTACAGCAAGCATTGAAAAAACTGGTACAACAGACATCTGTAGATTCTGTAAGAAAGAGCTAGAAACAGATATTCATCTTGAGGCTGGCTGTGAAGTGCAGATGGCAGAAAATTTTATATGGAAAGGCACAACAAGGTGGTAAGTCTCGTTCATTGGAAACTCAGTGTACCAGAAAGGTAGAAGGAGAGCTTCACCCTGGTAAAGTAGGAAGTACTCCTGTAGCCAGGACCTGCCCACCAGGGGATATACTATTCTCTCGCACCAAGGATATGTCTCTAAGTTCTGGCCAGGAGGGAAGGGTTAGGACAGCTGTTGTAGTTGGTGATTTGATCATTAGGCATATAGATAGCTGGGTGGCTGGTGGACGTGAGGATCACCTGATCATTTGCCTGCCTGGTGTGTCACCTAGATAGGATTTTAGATAGTGCTGGGGAGGAGCCGGCTGTCTTGGTACATGTGGGTACTAATGATATAGGAAAATGTGGGAGAGAGGTTCTGGAAGCCAAATTTAGGATCTTAGGTAGAAAGCTCAAATGCAAAACCTCTAGGGTAGCATTTTCTGAAATGCTACCTGTTCCACGTGCAGAGCCCAAGAGATGGGCAGAGCGCCGGAGTGTAAATTCATGGATGAGATGATGGTGCAGGGAGGAGGGTTTTAGATTTGTTAGGAACAGGGCAACATTCGGGGGAAGATGGAGCCTATTCCGAAAGGATGGGCTCCACCTTAAGCAGGGTGGGACCAGGCTGCTGGCATTGGCATTTAAAAAGGAGAC
Source organism: Microcaecilia unicolor (assembly GCF_901765095.1). NCBI lineage: Eukaryota > Metazoa > Chordata > Amphibia > Gymnophiona > Siphonopidae > Microcaecilia > Microcaecilia unicolor. Next base: position 212,078,973 of record NC_044036.1, read on the forward strand.
AGAGCAGCTTTTAAACTAGAAACTGGGGGAAGGCCGACATTCACTCAAAAGTGCATGGTTCGGAATAAGGTATCTTTCAAATACATCATCAAAACAGGGAAGATAGGGTATCCCGATAGTGAGATTGCAAAAGAGATCATAGTAGATTATGAGGCATATTTTCAAAGCACTTAGCCTTCCAAAGTTCCATAGAAACCTATGGAACTTTGGAAGACTAAGTGATTTGAAAATATTATTATTATTATTAACATTTGTATAGCGCTACCAGACGCACGCAGCACTGAACACCTGACACAGAGAGACAGTCCCTGCTCGATAGAGCTTACAATCTAAAAATACAGACAAGACAATTAAGGACGAGGAAAGTACAAGGATAGGGGAATTGAGTAGTGGTTAGGAGCCAAAAGCAGTGGTGAAAAAGTGGGTTTTCAGCATAGATTTGAAAACAGGTAGAGATGAAGCTAGGCGTACAGGCTCAGGAAGTACATTCCAGGCATAAGGTACCGCGAGGGAAAAGGAACGAAGTCTGGAATTAGCAGTGGAGGAGAAGGGGGACGACAAGAGATTTGTCCAGCGAGCGGAGTTTATGAGAGAGGAGAGGTAATGGGGGGGGGGGGGCTGCAGAATGGATACATTTAAAGGTCAGTAAGAGAAGTTTGAACTGTACGCGGAAGCGGACAGGGAGCCAGTGAAGTGACTTGAGGAGTGGGCTAGTGTAGGTAAAACGATTTTGGTGGAAAATAAGTTGTGCTGCAGAATTTTGGACAGACTGGAGAGGAGAGAGATGGCTGAACAGAAGACCAGTGAGAAGCAAATTGCAATAATCCAAGCGAGAGGTGACAAGGGTTTGGATAAGGGTTCTGGTAGCGTATTCAGAGAGGAAGGGGCGAATTTTGCTAATGTTGTAGACAAAGAAGCGACAGGTTTTGGCCGTCTGCTGGATGTTAGTGGAAAAGGAGAGGGAGGAATCAAAGATGACTCCTAGGTTGCGAGCAGATGAGACAGGGAGGATGAGGGTGCCATCTACTGAAATAGAGAATGGGGGGAGGGGCGAGGTGGGCTTGGGGGGAAAGACAATAAGCTCAGTTTTGGCCATGTTCAGTTTCAGGTGGTGGTGTGACATCCAGGCAGCTATGTCGGTCAAAAAAAAAAAACAACGAAAACGGAAGATGCACAGAAAGACCAAACTAAAATCACAAATGTAAAAAAGCCAATATCATTTATTAAGACCCTACACGGTCCGTGTTTCGGCTGTTATATATATATTTTTTATCTTTGGTTCATATTATTTAAGTATGGCTGTATTTATAATTGCACATTAATATTTAAAACATCATCAATGTATTCCAGTTCGCAGACTTTGGTTATTTATATTCTTTGTGTGCATTATCATTTCTATTATTTATGTTTCTAATATCCCTGCCTTTACAAGATAACCTTCATATGTTTATGTTTTAAACTTCCACCATCACTATTGATATATTTTTATTGAGATATGTCTTAATGCGGTTTGTTTTATATTTTTTACATTTTATATTTTTATGTTTATTTAAAATACGCATTTATGATGTATTAGCTTGCAACAATGTAACTGTTTTATTATTAACTTTTATGAAATATGTGTTGTATTTTTGTTTTATCTTAGACCCCTGAAGAAGGCCTCTTTGGCCGAAACACGGACCGTGTAGGGTCTTAATAAATGATATTGGCTTTTTTACATTTGTGATTTTAGTTTGGTCTTTCTGTGCATCTTCCGTTTTCGTTGTTTTTTTTGGTGATTTTTACGGGAGATTTGGACTCTCTTTGTCGTTGTTAGCCATGTCGGTCAAGCAGGCTGAAACTTTGGCCTGAGTTTCAGCAGTAATGTCAGGTGTGGAGAGGTAGAGCTGATTGTCTTCGGCATAAAGATGGTACTAGAAACCGTGAGATGAGATCAGAGAGACCAGGGAAGAAGTGTAAATGGAAAAAAGAAGGGAGCCAAGGACAGATCCCTGAGGAACTCCAACTGAGAGTGGGACAGGGGGAGAGGATGATCCACCAGAATATACTCTGAAGGTACGGTGGGAGAGATAAGAGGAGAACCAGGAAAGAACAGAGCCATGAAATCCAAATGAGGACAGTGTGGCAAGAAGAAGACTATGATTGACAGTATCAAAAGCAGCAGATAGATCGAGCAGGATAAAGATGGAGTAATGGCCTTTGGACTTGGTGAGGAATGTGTCTCCAGGTGTCCTAAAATAAAAATCAGACAAAAAATTGCAAAAAATCAGACAAAAGATTGCAAATTAATACTGTCAAGTACTGAGCATGATGATGTAAATAGGAACAACAAACATAGTTTTGAATTCCAGAAGCCTAAGAAATAAGATGGGAGAGAGAATATATTGCACTAAATGAAAAATTAGATATAATAGGCATCTCTGAGACCTGGTAGAAGGAGGATAACCAGTGGGACACTGTCATACCAGGGTACAAATAATATCGTAGTGATAGGGTGGATCGAATTGGTGGAGGGGTAGCATTATATGTTAAGGATTGCCTTGAATCAAATAGATTGAAAATTCTGCTAGAAACAAAACACATCTTGGAATCCCTATGGATTGAAATTCCATGTGTAAAGGGGAAAAGGTCCGCCTGGCCAGGATGAACAGACGCACGTAGAAATGTTAAAGGAAATTAGGGACGCTAACAAACTGGGCAACAGAATAATAATGGGTGATTTCAATTACCTCGATATTGACTGGGTAAATGTAACATCGGAGCATGCTAGGTAGGTAAAATTCTTTGATGAAATCAAGGACAGCTTTATGGAGCAGCTGGTACAGGAGCCAACAAGAGAAGGAAAAATGCTAGACCTAGTCCATGATCTGGTGCGGGAGGTAATGGTGCTGGGGCCGCTTGATAACAGTGATCATAATATGATCAGATTTGATATTAGCTTTGGAGTAAGTATATGCAGGATAGCCAATAAGTTAGCGTTCAACTTTCAAAAAGGAGACTATGATAAAATGAGAACAGTGAAAAAAAACCAAGAGGCGCGGCTCTGAGGGTCAAAACTTTACATCAGGCGTGGATGCTATTCAAAAAATAGCATCCTGGAAGCCCAGGCCAAATATATTCCGCGTATTAAAAAAGGAGGAAGGAAGACCAAACGACAGCTGGCATGGTTAAAAAGTGAGGTGAAGGAAGCTATTAGAGCTAAAAGAAAATCCTTCAGAAAATGGAAGAAGGAACCAACTGAAAACAATAAGAAACAACATAACGAAAAAACGTTATTTTATTTATTTATTTATTTATTGCATTTGTATTCCACATTTTCCCACCTCTTTGCGGGCTCAGTGTGGCTTACAATATATTGTGAATGATGGAAATATAATTTATTACAATTTGTTACAGTACTGTTATGGTTACAATACATTGTTAATGATGGAAATACAATTTGTTACAGTACTGTTATGGTTACATAGTGAGGAGTTATGTGAAGGCAAAGTGAAAATCAAAATATCATTTGGGAAAATAGAACAGTAGAATGTATCAATGGGGAAATGATAGGGCGATAGAATGTAATTTTAGAAGTAGAACAGTGGAATGTATCAATGGACAAAATATCATTTGTGGATAGAACAATGCAGTGTATCGATGGGGAAATGATAGGGCGATAGAACAATAGCAAGAGAGCATTAGGGTATAGCAATTTTATCTGAGGGTAGAGTTTTAGGTGTGGTGAAAGTACGGGGAAGAGAATTCAGAAGAGAGTGTATTGATGCATTTCTATTAGTGTGTATGGAATTCATGTGTTCTGATCCTTGCAATAGATTTTTTCGAAGAGATGAGTCTTCAGTAGTTTACGGAAGTCGGTTAGTTTGTAGGTCATTTTCAGGTTGCGTGGTAGTGTATTCCAGTAGTGCGTGCTCATATAAGGGAAGGTTGATACATGCAGTACTTTGTATTTTATACCTTTGCACTTCGGGAAGTGGAGATTGAGGAAAGTTCGGGATGATCTTTTAGCGTTTCTGGGTGGTAGGTCTATTAAGTCAGACATGTATGCAGGGGCTTCACCGTGAATGATTTTGTGAACCAAGGTGCATACTTTAAAGGTGATGCGTTCCTTGAGTGGGAGCCAGTGTAGTTTCTCACTTAAGGGTTTTGCACTTTCGTATTTTGGCTTTCCGAAGATGAGTCTGGCTGCTGTGTTCTGGGCAGTCTGAAGTTTCCTCAGTATTTGCTCTTTGCAGCCTGCGTATAGTGAATTGCAGTAGTCCAGGTGGCTGAGTACGAGTGATTGCACTAGGCTGCGGAAGACGGATCTTGGGAAGAATGGTCTTAGTCTTTTCAGTTTCCACATGGAGTAGAACATCTTTTTGGTTGTGTTGTTCGCATGAGTCTCAAGTGTTAGGTGGCGGTCAATAGTGACTCCAAGGATTTTTAAAGTTTCTGAGATTGGTAGATTTAGTTTAGGTGTGTTAATAGCGGTGAATTTATTCGTGTTGTATTGGGAGGTAAGTATGAGGCATTGAGTTTTTTCTGCATTCAGTTTCAATCGGAATGCATCTGCCCAGGTGTTCATGATGTGTAGACTTTGGTTGATTTCGTTGGAGATTTCATTAATGTCTTGTTTGAATGGAATATATATTGTTACATCATCGGCATATATGTATGGGTTAAGGTTATGATTCGATAGAAGTTTTGCCAAGGGAATCATCATTAGGTTGAAAATGGTTGGTGAGAGGGGGGATCCCTGCGGTACTCCACATTCAGGTGTCCATGCAGCAGACGTAGTTGAGTTTAATGTGACCTGATATGAGCGCTGGGTTAGGAACCCCTTGAACCAGTTTAGGACATTGCCTCCGATGCCAAAATATTCAAGTATGTGTAGTAGGATTCCGTGATCAACCATATCAAAGGCACTTGACATGTCAAATTGTAAGAGGAGTATGTTGGAGCCGGTTGCAATCATTTGCTTAAATTTGGTCATTAGGGTAATTAGTACTGTTTCTGTGCTGTGGTTTGACCGGAATCCTGATTGGGCATCATGCAGTATTGAGAACTTGTTGAGATAGTTTGTGAGTTGTTTGGTTACCATCCCTTCGGTTATTTTGGTTATTAGTGGTATGGATGCAACTGGTCTGTAGTTAGTTATTTCGCTTGCGTTTTTCTTTGTGTCTTTGGGTATTGGGGTGAGTAGAATTTTTCCTTTATCCTTTGGGAAAAGTCCGTTTTGCAGCATGAAGTTCACGTGGTTCGTTAGGTCTATTATGAATTGTTGAGGAGCTGATTTCATGAGGTTGTTTGGGCAGATATCTAGTTTGCAGTGGGATTTGGCGAATCTTTTGAGCGTTTTGGAGATGAAGTCCTCTGACAGTGATTCAAATTCGGTCCAGGTTCTGTCTGCTGGATATATTCTGTCTTCTGGGTCTAGACAGTTTAGGAGTGTGGCATATTCGGTGGGGCTGGTGGGTATTTTAAGTTGTAATTGTATGATTTTTTTCCTTGAAGTATTTCGCAAGGTCATCGACCCCTGGAGTATCTTTGCTGTTGTTTGTAACTGGTGTGGTGTCCAGCAGTTTATTTACAAGGTAGAAGAGTTTGTGTGTGTCTTTGTAGTTAGGTCCAATCATTGTTTTGTAGTGTAGTCTTTTGGTCTGTTTTATGGTATATTTGTATTTCCTCCGAAGTGATTTCCAGGCATTTAGTGTGTGTTCATCTTTCTTTTTGTTCCATGCGCGTTCTAGTTTTCTGACTTGTGTTTTGAGTTCTTTCAGCTCTTCGGTGAACCATGGATTTGATTTTTTCTTGTGTGATGTTCTGGTTTGGATTGGGGCAATTGTGTCTAATGTTGTTTTACATATGTCATCCCATTCTTGGAGGAATTGAATGGTGTCTGTGTTTGTTGACCATTCATTTTGGTAGACTTGTTGCCAGAATGATGTGGGGTCTATTTTTCCTCTCGTGGTGTATGTTGTTCGTTCGTGTTTGTTGACTGCATTTTTGTGTATTTTTCGCCAGTGGATAGAGACATATGCTTTATGGTGGTCTGTCCATGGTGTAGGTGTCCATCTTGTGTCTGTAAGTAGGAGAGTTGAGTCTGGGTCGAATTTGTATGTAATTATGTCTAGTGTATGTCCTTTTTCGTGTGTTGGTTGAGTATTAGGTGCGTGTAAATCCCAGAGTTTTAAGAATTCTTTGCATTCTTGTGTGCCTGTTGAGGTGTCATCTTCGAGGTGTAGGTTGATATCTCCTATTATGAGGATGTTTGAGGCAGAGACACATGTGTTCGAGATGAAGTCCATGAGTTGCGTTTGGGAGTCTTTCCATTTTCCTGGAGGTCTGTAGAATAGGATTGCATTGAGTTGTCCTTGTAGGTTTGGGTGGGTGATCCTTGTCGGCGATTTCGAGTTGTGGTGAGGTGGATTCGCCAGTGGTTGTGATGGTGAACTCGGATTTGTAAATTATGGCTATTCCGCCACCTCTTTTTCCATTTCTTGCCCAGTGTGTGATTTTGTATTCTGGTGGGCATGTTTCTATGATGGCGGGGTCTGTAGGGCCGTGGAACCATGTTTCCGTGATGAACAGAAGATCTAGATTCTCTGCGGTAATCCAGTCTAGTATGTCTACTGAGTTGCTTACTGCTGATCTAGCGTTGATGTATCCTATTCGGATTGAGTGGTATAGTTCTGTAGGGAGGTTAGATGTGTTTATTTTTATTAGTTGTCTGCTTCCTCGGTGGTTGAATTTGTCGTTTTTTCTTTTCTCTTTTTGCTGGTGGTGTTCGTGTGTGGAGATTTTTCCTTTTGGTTGGTTATTATATTTTTGGTCTGGTGAGTTGTTGATATGTTGTGCATAGAGCTGGTGAATTGTGATTGGGTTGTTGTTGATATTGGGGGTGGTCCATGCGTGGTAGATTATGGGAATGAGATAGATTATTATCAGTAGCTTGTTAGTGTTCATGACGGGTTTTGTGAACGGTGTTTGTGAGAGTGTTGGGTGTTGTTAGTGAATCAGTGGTTTTTGTGGGCAGTGCTTGTGGGAGTGTTGAGCGGTGTTAGTGTTGTCTGTAGTGCATCAACAGTCTTAACAATTGGTCCGTAGCAGTAGTTGGATCAGCAAAGTATGGCGGTGCGTAATCCTAGCCGTGCTTAACCTGGATTTAGCAGTGGATTGTGGTGCAGGCATTTAAAGCATTTAGAAGTAAGGTGGCTGGAAGCAGGCTTAGAAGCAAACAATATGAGAGGTTTTTAGCATGTGTTTGAAGGCAGTGATGTAATTACAACCATATATGCTAGCATTTAAATAATCAGTGTAGCGTTCAGTTATAATATAAGCACTTAGAGCATATAGAGGTAAGGCAGCTAGAAGCAATTAAAACATTTATGCTAGTATTTAAATAATCAGTGTAGCAGATTATCAGTGTAGCAGTCAGTTGTAATACAAGGCATTTAGGGCATTTAGAGGTCAGTCAGCTAGAAGCAATTGAAACATTTAAAACATTTATACTAGCATTTAAATAATCAGTGTAGCAGTCAGTTATAATATAAGGCACTTAGAGTATATAGAGGTAAGGCAGCTAGAAGCAGTTAAAACATTCATGCTAGCATTTAAATAATCAGTGTAGCAGATTATTAGTGTAGCAGTCTGTTATAATACAAGGCACTTAGAGCGTTTAAAGGTAAGGCAGCTAGAAGCAGTTAAAACATTTATGCTAGCATTTAATAAGCAATGTAGCAGTCAGTTATGATGCAGGCGCTTAGAGCATTTAGAGGTAAGGCAGCTAGAAGCAAGGTTTGTAGGATTCGTGTTTGATACGTGGTCTAGTTATGGACTGCTCCGGGCTTTGCGTTGTGGTGGAAAGTTGCGCCCGGTCGGGTCCCCTGGCAATTCCTCTCTGCTTGATAGGCCTTTCGGGCCTGTGTATAATCGTCCGCGTTGGAGCCCGCGTTGGAGCCCAGCAAGATCTTTCTGATCCGCGCCACTCACCTTCCCCTTAAGAGCAATCCGGTGGCACCTGTGGCCTGCGTTTCTCAGTCGCGGCGAGCCTCTAGCATTTTTGTGCTCGTATCATGCTGCGAGGCTCCGACCTTTCTCCAGCCCACAGATCTCTGCTCCGGAATGAGGGAGGGCGGCCGCTATGTGGCTCCAACAGCTTTCCGTCTCCACAGGCTCCACTAAACTCTGATCTGGAGCCAGAGAGGGCAAACCCCGCGGCGGTGTTCCGGAGAGCCGTCAATTAGTCGGCCCAGTCATGCTTCGTTTCAGTCGGGAGTCGGGACACCATGAGGTAGACCAACGTTCACGGTCTCCTTGTTTCTCTCGCCCGCTCACGCCAGAGTTCAACAGGCCCTCCCGGTTTGCTAGGTAGCGATCGCTGGGAAGCCAGTGTTTGTGTCTACCGCTGGCTCATTGCCCGCGCTGGGGCTCAGCAGAATCTTCCGATCCGCGTTACGATTGCGAGGCAGACAGACCAACAGTACCTTGTTCCTTTGTTTGTGTCGGCCTTCTTTGTTTTCGGGCGGGTGGCGATCAGGTTCTTCCAGGATCGCAACCCTGTTTCAGCGTCGGTTGCTCGTCACGGTTGGGCCGTTGGATGCCCCGGGATGTCTCGCGTTTGGCAGCGGACTGGGTGTAGGACAATTAGCCAGCCGGGACCGTCTAAGGTAGGATCCCAGTTGGGTTCATAGGAGCAGTAGCAGCTCCGTGACTTTCTTGTCGGCGGCCATCTTGATTATAACGAGGGACTTTGAAAAAAAGATTGCGTTGGAGGCAAAAACACATAGTAAAAACTTTTTTAGGTATATTAGAAGCAGGAAGCCAGCAAAAGAATCATTTGGACCGCTAGATGACTGAGGGGTAAAAGGGGCAATCAGGGAAGACAAAGCTATAACAGAGAGATTAAATGAATTCTTTGCTTCAGTCTTCACCGAGGAAGATTTGGGAGAGATATCGGTGCCAGAAATGGTATTCAAAGCTGACGAGTCGGAGAAACTAAATGAAGTCTCTATAAACCTGGAGGATGTAATGGGGCAATTTGACAAATTGAAGAGTAGCAAATCTCCTGGACCGGATGGTATCCATCCCAGAGTACTGATAGAATTGAAAAATGAACTTGCGGAACTATTATTAGCAATATGTAATTTATCTTCAAAATCGAGCGTGGTACTGGAAGATTGGAGGGTGGCCAATGTAACGCCGATTTTTAGAAAAGGTTCCAGAGGAGATCCAGGAAATTATAGACCAGTGAACCTGACGTCAGTGTCGGGCAAAATGGTAGAGACTATTATAAAAAAAAAAATTACAGAGCACATTCAAAAGCATGGATTAATGAGACAAAGCCAACATGGATTTAGTGAAGGTAAATCATGCATTACCAATCTATTATATTTCTTCGAAGAGGTGAATGAACATGTGGATAAAGGTGAGCCAGTTGATATTGTGTAACTAGATTTTCAAAAGGTGTTTTACAGAGTACCTCATGAAAGACTCCAGAGAAAATTGGAGAATCATGGGATAGGAGGTAGTGTCAGTATTCTAAATGGAGAAGGGTAGTTAGTGGGGTTCCCCAGGGGTCTGTGCTAGGATTGCTGCTGTTTAACATATTTATAAATGATCTAGAGATGGGAGTAACTAGAGAGGTAATTAAATTTGCTGATGACACAATGTTATTCAAAGTTGTTAAATCGCAAGAGGATTGTGAAAAATTACAAGAGGACCTTATGAGACTGAGCATCTAAATGGCAGATGATGTTTAATGTGAGCAAGTGCAAAGTGATGCATGTGGGAAAGAGGAATCCGAATTATAGCTATATCATGCAAGGTTCCACGTTAGGAGTCACCGACCAAGAAAGGGATCTAGGTATCGTTGTTGATGATACGTTGAAACCTTCTGCTCAGTGTGCTATGGCGGCTAAGAAAGGAAATAGAATGTTAGGTATTATTAGGAAAGGAATGGAAAACTAAAATGAGGACATTATAATGCTTTTGTATCGCTCCATGGTGCGACCGCACTTTGAATATTGTGTTCAATTCTGGTCACTGCATCTCAAAAAAGATATAGTTGAAAAGGTGCAGAGAAGGGCCACAAAAAGGGGATGGGACAACTTTCCTATGAGGAAAGGCTGACATGTGTAGGACTCTTCAGCTTGGAGAAGAGACAGCTGAGGGGAGATATGATAGAGGTCTATAAAATAATGAGTGGAGTGGAAAGGATAGACGTGAAGCGTCTGTTTACTCTTTCCAAAAATAGTAGGATTCGGGGGCATTCAACAAAACTACAAAATAGTAAATTTAAAACGAATCAGAGAAAATTTTTTTCAAAAGTGTAATTGAACTCTGGAATTCGTTGCCAAAGAATGTGGTAAATGCAGTTAGCTTAGCGGGGTTTTAAAAAGGTTTGGATGCCTTCCTAAAAGAAAAGTCCATAGACCATTATTAAAATGGTCTTGGGGAAAATCCACTGTTTATTTCTGGGATAAGCATCATAAAATATTTTGTACTTTTTTGGGATCTTGCCAGGTATTTGTGAGCTGGATTGGCCACTGTTGGAAACAGGATGCTGGGCTTGATGGACCTTTGGTTTGTCCCAGTATGGCAATAGTTTTGTACTTGTGTACTAATTGTATCATGACTCTGAGAGAATTGTAGAAAACGAAGAGGTTATGATCATCCGGGACATTCCCATCTTGACTGATAAAAAGCTGAATGCAAGAAAACTAGATATAAAGATAAAACAGAGAAACACCAGAACAGCATTGATTATAGATGTGAGGGCCCAATTGATTACTCAGTGAATCACACAGAAAGAGAGAAGATCCTTATGTACCAAGAAATGCAATCTGTGACCAAGAAAATGTAACAGAAGTATTTCCCATTGATTTGGGTGCCGCAGGCCTGATCAAAAAGAACTTCCAAGCACACCTCGACAAGCTGCCTATACATGTTTGATTTTATGAACTCCAGAAACAAACTATCTTTGGTACAATGCAAGTACTATGGCGAGTGTTAGCAGTAAATTTGAGAGAGAGGTCATACTCCACATTCCCTGGCTTAAGAGTGAGGTTCATTCCTGTCCTGTCATGTACAATAAACGTTTAGACTCTGAAAGCATTGTCAAGATATTTCTTTGAGTCACCTTCTCTGTTTCCTGTGTGGTAGGCACAAAAATAGCCCATTTGGAGAAATTGCTGCCAAAGAATAATGTTAGAGCACAACATATCCACTTATTTGCAATGGTGGATCCTTTGCCTGAATCTAGTCAAAGGATGCCTGTTTCAACCACCATTACCAGAAATAACCTTAAACACAGATGCTTTCACATGGGGTTGAGGGCCCACCTTCTTCATTAGTACACACAAGGACTCTGAGTCTGGACTACTCATGAGTGGAGCCTGCCTAGCTGCTAGGATAGAAACAAATAGACTCGTTTAGTCATAAACTGAACCATACAATATGGACTCTGGATCTGCAAATGATTCAGATGGTCTGTGCTCTTTTCAGCTCCCTGTGACTGAGCCAACACAGATTGACACCCTATATATTTGCCATTTCCTGGAGTTGAGGTCTTTTGTACGCTTTTCCTCATTCAACTTGATCTCCAAAGTCTTCCAGAAGATACACACAGACAAAGCTCCGATTATCCTTATCGCTCTGTATTTGGTTTCTGCAGCTGTTGTTCCTGTCTATAACCTTTCTAAGTTTCCTTTATTATTTTTCACAATTAGATGGCCCGCTTAGGTATATCTATTGAGCCATTTGGTTTTGCTTCAGCTATTTTTCCAAGCTAATCTTCATGCCAGCAGCCTGGTTCCATCCTGGTTAAGGTGGAGCCCATCCTTTCAGAACAGGCTCCCCCTACCCCAGAATGTTGCCAAGTCCTAACAAATCTAAATCCCTCATCCCTGCACCATTGTCTCAACCACACATTGAGACTTCGGAGCTCTGCCTGCCTCTTAGGTTCTGTTTGTAGGAGCATTTCTGAAAATGCTACCCTGGAAGATCTAGATTTTAGCTTTTCACCCCGGAGCCTAAATTTGGCTTCCAGAACCTCTCTCACATTTTCCCATGTCATTGGTACCTACATATATCAAGACAGTTGGCTTCTCCCCAGCACTAACTAAAATCCTGTCTAGGTGACGCGTGAGGTCTGCCACTCAGCTATCTACATGCCTAATAATTGAATCACCAATTACAATAGCCGTCCTAACCCTTCCCTTCTGGAGCATAAGCTCCTGGAAACATCCTCAGTGTGAGAGGACATTGCATCCCCTGGTGGGCTGGTCCTGGCTACTACTACTATTTACTACTATTTATTATTTCTATAGCGCTACAAGGCATACACAGCGCTGTACACCATACACAAAAAAAGACAGTCCCTGCTGAAAGAGCTTACAATCTGGCTACAGGATTACTTCCAACATCACCAGGGTGATGTTCTCCTTTTAGGAGACCACCCTCTTCCAAGGCAGCACAGGGGCTGGTAGAATGGAGGTGGTGACTTCTCTTTAATATCCCTGCAGGCCTCCTCTGTGTACCTCTGTGTTCCTCAGCTCCTCCAAGTCTGCTACTCTAGCCTCAAGAGAACGGACTCGTTCTCTGAGAGCTAGGAGCTCTTCGCATCTTACACACACATATAACTTCTCACCTACTGGGAGATAATCATACATGTGACAGTGCAAAAGACTGGATAGCACCCTTCTCACTGCTTGATGGCTGTGTGCATCTTAGTATTAGAGAGTTGTTTAATTAAAACTTTTTAAGGTACTAGGGATATTAGATGAGTATGAAGAGCCTTAAGATTATATGGTATAATATGTAATTTATTTAGTGCTTGCTTCTCAGAAACTAATTAAATATAATGAAAACTCTAATGAAAACTCTCGTTATCCTATTTAGTATAATTGACTATAAATGAAGAGATATGCTAGGGGTGGGTAGGAGGCGGTGTAGGAATGAAAACTGAACTAGGCCCTTATGTTGATGCTGTGTGGCTGAAAGTTCGTTCTAAAACTATAGGGAAAAGGGTATGGAGACTAGTTAATAAAGTTTGCTTTTTTTTTTTTAAATTCTAACTGTCTTTATGAATAACATACAATTCATGCTTTAAACCCCAATCTTTAAGTTACCAAAGCACAGATCCTGTGTACTTGTCCCAAGCTTGATACAGTTTTCATCTCCACTACTTTTGCCGGGATGCCATTTCACAATTTCAGCACCCTTTCCTTGAAGAAGTATTTCTTCAGGTTACTATCCCCTTTCACCTTCATCTTCTGTCCTTGTATTCCACTGCTTCCTTTCAATTGAAAGAGATGTGCCTTCATGCATTTATGCCACATAGGTATTTAAACATCTCTATCTTATCTCCCCTCTCCCACCTGTCTTCCACAGCATACATATTGAGATCTTTAATCTTGGGGTCTGACATTAGGCTTGATTTATTTACTGCCTTTTTAAGGAATTCACGTATGATGAAGACCACTGACCATTTTAATATCCACATTCTGGAATGACTCCATACTATTTAATATAATTTTTATTGATTTCATATACTTACAGAGATATCGACACTGCATAGTGTAATATAGCCAATGATTACAAAGTAAACAAGAAAAAAAAAGAGTATTTCTTCAAATAACTGTACATCACTTGGCTTCTTTAGACCTCTACATTAAGAAGGGGGGGGGGGGGGGTAGGAATCTGTGAAGTTAACACCACTTTACATACATAATTAAGCAATATATATGGTTCCGTATATCCCATTACAAACTTTATCTCTGCAGTTCTCTACCATCTAGGAAGGTCTGGAGTTGATCAGGTGTATAATATATGTATGTTGCCTGCTTTAATCTAATAACACATTTGCAGGGATATGCCAGGAGGAAAGAACCCCCTAATTCCAGAACTTTAGACCTCATAGAAAGAAATTTTTTTCGCTTTTCCTGAGTGAATTTAGTCACATCAGGGTAAAGCCAAATCTTCTGACCAGCAAATACCCTATTTGTTGACTTAAAATAAAGACGCATTATTGCATTTAAGTCCTGTTGAAAAACGAACGAAACTAACAATGTCCCTCTTTCAGGTGCTTCTTCAATAGTCTGTTCCAAAATGGCCGTGACGTTTTGCAAATCTGTTGAATTCTCTGTATCTGCTTTTTTCATTGTAGTTGGTATATAATAAATCTTGTTCAGCGGGGGAAACACTTCTTGAGGAAATTTCAGATTTTCTTTCAAATATCTGTTAAACATATCATTTGGTGATACAGCTAGCAACCTTGGAAAATTCAATACACGGAGATTCAATCTCCTGTTATAATTCTCCACTTGTTCTAATTTTCTTCTTAAATCTATTGTATCCTTTATCACAGCCACTTTAAATTCGTCATTTTGTTTAGTCTCTCTTTGTAAGGTTTCAATTTTTAAGGAAAAATCTTGCTTCACCAATTCAAGGGAGTTCTTTACCTCCTGAACATTTAGACTCAAAAGTTTTACCTCTTCAGATGATTGTTTCAGGGTCTTTTCTATTTCTAGCAGCTTCATCCAGATCCTTTCCAAGCTCACCTCCATCTCTCCTGCTGCCCCAGATGTCTTTTGAGAATCGGGCTTCCCTCTGGGCTCCTCGGTTTCACCCCTTCCGGGTTCCGAGTGAAACCCCGCTCGACTCACCACAGTAGCAGGGCAAGGAGGCGTCGCAGAGCATGGCGGGGAGAGAGATATTTCAGCTTCCAGCGGGGAAGCCGCTCCACCGGCTCGACCCGCTAAGGACTCCGCACCGCTTCTATGGGATAAAGCGGGGAAGAAGCGCTCCAAACCCGCGCCTACCGGGGTGGACATCGCTGGAGGTAAGGGATCCCTCTGGATCGCTCCTTTCCGTTTCGTATGTGGCATTTAAGAAAAAAGATGTAAAAAACCAGCTGAAATCGGTAGTTGAAGGCAGGAGCTCGCTTCAAACGTTCCCGCTACGGCGCCATCTTGACACGCCCCCCCGGACTCCATACTATTTATATATATTTTTTGAAGGTATGGTTTCCAGAAATGTACACAATAAAAATGAGGTCTCACCAGAGTCTTGTACAGGAGCATCATCGCCTCCCATTCTCTTGGATTTTTGCAGTCCAGATGCATGACCCTGCATTTTTTAAGCATAAACGTTTTGCTGCCATATTCCAGACCATTCTTAAAGCTTTTTCTAGGTCCTTCCTCATGTTATCCACACCATCTGGGGTGTCTACCCTATTGCAGCTTTTGATATCATCTGAAAGGAGGCAAACCATAACCTCACAACTGGTGTTTTCTGAACCTTGAACTTGATCATAATGCCTTTAATTGTAAACTTTGTCCTCAAATGCAGAAAAGGACTCTTAAGAGTTGAGAGGTGAAATGCAAGAGACTTTTTGGTGCTTCTAAGTCTGGTCCATTGACATTGGTGGGATCAGTCCCCATGGCTCATGAAGCTGCATCAGACACTGGGGAATGCGCTGGCACCCAGGAGTCCTTTGTCTGCCTTGATAATAGCCATGAATAGTTCCTACCAGGACCAAGCATCCTTGGACCAACAGGGCATGGAAGGATTTGACGTCCTCAGCACTGAGGGATCCTAATGTTGGGCATCAAGCAGAGGTGAAGAAGCATTGACATCAGACCTCCTTGAATTACAGTGCCAGGAACTGTACTGAAGAAGCATTGGTGCCAAGAGGACCACTCCTCCAAGGATTTGTTCCCCTTCATCTTCTCAGGTTGGTACTGGCACTGGCCCTGGCCCAGCCTTTACTGACGCCTGCCCTCAAGGAGCGGTTACAGACTATGCTACAAGAGGAGCTGGAGCACATCTTGGCTCAGTGAGATGCCGAGGCATTTAGGGCATTGGTGCCATCATTGGTGCTGCCCCCACCCGTCAGATGTTCATCAATTCCGTTGCCCCATCGGATGTTGGAGCTAGTGTTCCAGTCCATTGAGAGAGGTAGCACACTCCCCCCTCAGAGTCCAGTGGGTGATTTCAATTACCCTGATATTGACTGGGTAAATGTAACATCGGGGCATGCTAGGGAGGTAAAATTCCTTGACGAAATCAAGGACTGCTTTATGGAGCAGCTGGTACAGGAGCTGACAAGAGAAGAAAAAATTCTAGACCTAGTCCTTAGTGGAGCGCATGATCTGGTGCAGGAGGTAATGGTGCTGGGGCCGCTTGATAGCAGTGATCATAATATGTGTTAAGTAAGTATACACAGGAAATCCAATATGTTAGCATTTAAAAAAGGAGACTATGACAAAATGAGAAGAACAGTGAAAAAAAAAAAAACTTAGAGGAGCGACTTCGAGGGTCAAAAATTTACATCAGGCATGGATGCTGTTCAAAAACACCATCCTGGAAGTCCAGGCCAAATATATTCCGCGTATTAAAAAAGGAGGACGGAAGACCAAATGACAGTCGGCATGGTTAAAATGTGAGGTGAAGGAAGCTATTAGAGCTAAAAGAAAATCCTTCAGAAAATGAAAGAAGGAACCGACTGAAAATAATAAGAAACAACATAAGGAATGTCAAGTCAAATGCAAAGCGCTGATAAGGAAGGCTAAGAGGGACTTCGAAAAAAAGATTGCGTTGGAGGCAAAAACACATAGTAAAAATTTTTTTAGGTATATTAAAAGCAGGAAGCCGGCAAAAGAATCGTTTGGACCGCTAGATGACTGAGGGGTAAAAGGGGCAATCAGGGAAGACAAAGCCATAGCAGAGATTAAATTAATTCTTTACTTCAGTCTTCACTGAGGAGGATTTGGGAGAGATACCGGTGCTAGAAATGGTATTCAAAGTTGATGAGTTGGAGAAACTAAATGAAATCTCTATAAACCTGGAGGATATAATGGGGCAATTTGACAAATTGAAGAGTAGCAAATCTCCTGGACCGGATGGTATTCATCCCACAGTACTGATAAATGAACTTGTGGAACTATTGTTAGTAATATGTAATTTATCCTTAAAATTGAGCGTGGTAGCGGAAGATTGGAGGGTGGCCAATGTAACGCGATTTTTAAAAAAGGTTCCAGAGGAGATCCGGGAAATTATAGACTGGTGAGTCTTGATGTCGGTGCCGGGCAAAATGGTAGAGACTATTATAAAGAACAAAATGACAGAGCATATTAAAAAGCATGGATTAATTAGACAAAGCCAACATGGATTTAGTGAAGGGAAATCTTGCCTCACCAATCTACTACATTTCTTTGAAGGGGTGAACAAACATGTGGATAAAGGTGAGCCAGTTGATATTGTGTATCTGGATTTTCAGAAGGCGTTTGACAAACTACCTCATGAAATACTCCAGAGGAAATTGGAGAGTCATAGGATAGGAGGTAATGTCCTATTGCGGATTAAAAACTAGTTAAAAGGTAGAAAACAGAGAGTAGGGTTAAATGATCAGTATTCTCAATGGAGAATGGTAGTTACTGGGGTTCCCCCAGGGGTGTGTGCCAGGACCGCTGCTTTTTAATATACTTATAAATGACTTAGAGATGGGGTTCACTAGTGAGGTAATTAAATTTGCTGATGACACAAAGTTATTCAAAGTAGTTAAATCGCGGGAGGATTGTGAAAAATTACAAGAGGACTTTACGAGGCTGGGAGAGTGGGCGTCTAAATGGCAGATGATGTTTAATGTGAGCAAGTGCAAAGTGATGCATGTGGGAAAGAGGAAGCCGAATTATAGCTACATCATGTAAGGTTCCACGTTAGGAGTCACCAACCAAGAAAGGGATCTAGGTGTCATCATTGATGATACGTTGAAACCTTCTGCACAGTGTGCTGCGGCACCTAAGAAAGCAAATAGAATGTTAGGTATTATTAGAAAATGAATGGAAAACAAAAATGAGGACGTTATAATTTATTTATTTAATTATTTATTTATTTATTTATAGCATTTGTATCCCACATTTTCTCAACAATTTGCAGGCTCAATGTGGCTTACATTTGCCGTAATGGCGGTTGCCATTTCCAGGTAACAGAATTACAAATAGTAATGTGTTAAGTTGCATACATACATGGTAACATACATGTAACATAACATACGTGAACAGATCATGGTATGGATATATATCATGTGCATATATATGTTAAGGAAGAATAAATTATGGTAATACATGAAAGTTCCTGAGTAAGAGATTGGGAGAATAAATTATAGTAATACTAGTAAAAAAAAGGCCCGTTTCTGAGAAATGAAACGGGCGCTAGCAAGGTTTTCCTCGGAGTGTGTATGTTTGAGAGAGTGTGTGTGAGATTGACTGTGTGTGAGAGAGGGAATGTGCGAGAGTGTGTGTGTGTGTGTGTGTGACAGAGAGAGCGTGACTGGGTGCCAGTGTGTCTGTGACAGTGATAGTCTATGTATGAGCATCAGAGCGTATGCCAGGGGCCCATCACTCCCTCCTCCCTCCCAGTTCCAGGGTCTCCCTCCCCCCTCCCTGTGTACCCCAGCTGACCTTGTTAATCACCCAGGGCAACCACTCCAGGTGCCTGAGAAAACAACTGTGGCAGGAGTTAATTACTTTACCTGCAACTCTCTTTTCCTTTGTGTACTTGCTAAACCGGATATCTATGCCACCTCAAGTTTCCGGCTGGAGGCTTCAATTAGAACGTTGGAGGTGCCTTTTATATATAGAGATATGAATGTTCCTGAGTACGAAATTGGGTTGTATCATTCTTTAGGTCATCGACTATGGAGAGGCCATATTCAACATAGAGATTGAAGTGGTTATGCTTATTCATTAGTGGTAAGGAGGTTGATCAGTCAAGTGATAAGATTTCAATTATGTCTATGTCGTGTAAAGTCTTATTTTTTGGTGTTTAAGATGGCTGTTTATGGTATGCCTTCTTGAACAGATCTGTTTTCAGTAGCCTTCGGAAGATAGTTAGGTCTTGCGTTATTTTTATGGCCTTCGGTAGTATGTTCCATAGCTGCGTGCAGATATATGAGAAACTGGTCGCGTATATGGATTTATATTTTAGTCCTTTGCATTTAGGGTAATGGAGATTGAGGAATGTGCGTGCTGATCTCTTTGCATCTCTTTGCTGATCTCTTTGCATCTCTAGGCAAGTCTATAAGGTCTGACATATAGGTCGAGGCTTCCCCGTGAATGATTTTGTGGACCAGGGTGCAAACTTTGAATGCAATTCATTCTTTTAGTGGGAGCCAGTGTAGTTTCTTTCTTAGGGGTTTGGCGCTTTCGTATTTCGCTTTCCCAATTATGAGTCTGGCTGCTGTATTTTGAGCGGTTTGAAGCTTCTTAATGATTTGTTCTTTACATCCAGCATAAATGGCATTGCAGTAGTCTAGATGGCTTAGCACCATTGATTGTACTAGGCTACGGAATACTTCCCTTGAGAAGAAAGGTTTGATTCTTTTAAGTTTCCACATTGAGTAGAACATTTTTTTTGCTATATTTTTCACATGATCTTCAAGTGTGAGATTTCAGTTGATTGTGACTCCCAGAATTTTTAAGCTGTCTAAGACCGGGAGGGTGTAGTCCGGTGTGTTTATGGTATTGGGTTTGTTTGTATTATATTGTGAAGACAAGATGAGACATTGTGTTTTTTCTGCGTTCAACTTTAGTTGGAATGCGTCCGCCCATGAGTTCATTATTTGGAGACTGTGTGTGATTTCATTTGTGATTTCGGCTATATCTTGTTTGAACGGAATGTATATCGTAACATCATCTGCATAGATGTACGGGTTGAGTCCTTGGTTGGCTAGCGATTTGGCTAATGGTATCATCATTAAGTTGAAAAGGTCGGCGAGAGCGGTGATCCTCGTAGTACTCCGCATTCAGGTTTCCATGGTGTTGAAGTTTTTGAGTTTGATATCACTTGATAGGTTCTTGCTGTTAAGAAGCTTTCAAACCATCTAAGTACGTTTCCTCCAATCCCGAAATAATCCAGGATGTTTGAGAGTATTTGGTGGCTGACCATGTCGAACGCGCTGGACATGTCAACTTGTAGGAGGAGCACATTGTTTCCCATTGCAATTAATTGTTTGAATTTAGTTATGAGAGTAGTTTGCACTGTTTCAGTGCTTTGATTTGATCGAAATCCTGATTGTGATTCGTGCAGTATGGTGAATTTGTTTAGGTAATTGGTAAGTTGTTTGGTTACCATACTTTCCATTAGTTTGACTACCAGGGGGATTGATGCTACTGGTCGATAGTTGGTTGTGTCGTTTAATTTTTTCTTTAGGTCTTTGGGTATCGGGGTAAGAAGTATATTTCCTTTGTCCTTGGGGAATAGTCCGTGTTGCAACATGTAATTCATGTGTGATGTAAGGTCTGTTATGAAGCGTTGGGGGGCGAGCATTATTAGGTTGCTGGGACAAATATCCAGTTTTGAGTGAGTTTTGGAGAATTTATTGATTGCTTGACTGATGGTTTCTTCGGTCAATAGATCAAAGTTATTCCAGGTTCGATCTGCTGGGTATTCACCGGGAGTTGGGTCCAAGCAGTCCATAAATTTTTCGTGATCATTGGTATTTAGTGGTAACGTGGATCGTAGTTTTATAATTTTCTCATTGAAGTGTTTGGCAAGGTTGTCTGCTGATGGGATGTCTGTGCTGGTTGTGGTCACTGGTGTGGTGTCTGTTAATTTATTCACGAGTTGGTAGAGTTTATGTACGTCTTTGTAGTCTGGCCCTATTTTGGTTTTGTAGTATGCTCTTTTGGTTTGTCTTATTGAGTATTTGTATTTTCTTTGCTGTTGTTTCCATGCGTTAAGTGTATATTCGTCTTTCATTTTTTTCCATGCTCGTTCAAGTCTCCTATGGTTGCCTTAGTGTCTTCGAGGTGTATATTTATGTTTCCGATTATAAGTAGATTGGGGTTTGAAACATATGAAATCCATGAATTGTGATTGGCATTCTTGCCAGTTACCTGGTGGTCTGTAGAATACGACAACGCTTAGGCTGTCACTCAGGTTGGTATGGTTGATTCTGACTGAGGCGATTTCGAGTTCTGGTGTTATGGACTCAGCAGTTGTTGTTACGTTGAAGTGAGATCTGTAGATTAGTGCTAGACCTCCGCCTCTTTTTTTTTTCTTTCCTTGTCCAATGAGTAATTTTGTATCCCGGGGGGCAGAGTTCCAGAATTATGGGGTCCTTGAGGTCGTGAATCCAGGTTTCACTGATGAGTAATAGGTCGAGATTGTCTGCTGTGATCCAATCTGTTATAATTGTTGTTTTATTGACTACTGATCTGGCGTTTATGTATCCTACTTGAATTATTTGGTAAGGGTCCGTTTTTGACGCTGTGTTGATTTTGATTAGTTGTCATTCCTTTATTTTAGTTGGATCCTTGTTTCCCTTCTGTTGTGGTTTTCCACGTGTCGGTGGTTTTCCTTTGTTAGAATTGTTGTCGGTTTGGTAATGTGTGTAGTATGGGTATCATGGTGCATTCGATGAGTAGATTGGTTATAGTTGTGTGAATCAGTGTTATGAAATAGAATAGTAGGAGTAGTTTGTGTGTATTCATCAGGTCAGCTTCCTGAGATTAGCAACAGGTCATGGAGGTTAAGTGACCTTAATAGACTGAAGTGAAAGAGAGCCTGTCAAGTGATTTTTTTGGTTAGTCTCTGTTTCCACTCTCCTGTGCAGCCATCATTGGTATACACTCAATTCATTATCAGGAGGTTTGATAGACTGAAGTGGAAGTAAGTCTTTCTAGTCTATACTAGGCTTTTGGCTGATCTCTGTTTCCACTCTTCCACTCATCCGTCATTACCCTAGACTCAGATCAAGCAAGCGGATCTCAAAGCTGTTTGTTCGCATTTTTTGGAGTGGAGGTGAGGAGGAGGAGTGAAGTTGAGGAGGGGGAGGGTGATCTGGATAACGACAGGCATCACGAATGATGTTGAATGGCCTTGTGTATCCCACTGGAGAAAGGTCGGCTATTTCCCTTACTACGGGAGGCCTTTGTATCGCTCCATGGTGTGACCGCACCTTGAATATTGTGTTCAATTCTGGCAGCCGTATCAAAAAAAAGATATAGTGGAATTAGAAAAGGTGCAGAGAAGGGTGACGAAAATGATAAAGGGGATGGGACGATTTTCCTATGAGGAAAGGCTAAAGCGGCTGGGGCTCTTCAGCTTGGAGAAAGGGCGGCTGAGGGGAAATATGATAGAGGTCTATAAAATAATGACTGGAGTTGAACAGGTAGACGTGAAGCGTCTGTTTATGCTTTCCAAAAATACTATTACTAGGGGGCATGCGATGAAGCTACAAAGTAGTAAATTTAAAACGAATTGGATAAAATTTTTCTTCACTCAACGTGTAATTCAACTCTGGAACTTATTGTCAGAAAATGTGGTAAAGGCGGTTAGCTTACTGGAGTTTAAAAAGGTTTGGATGGCTTCCTAAAGGAAAAGTCTATAGACTATTATTAAATTGGACTTGGGGAAAATCCAGTATTTTTGGGGTATGCAGCATAAAATGTTTGTACATTTTTGGGGATCTTGCCAAGTATTTGCGACCTGGATTGGCCACTGTTGGAAACAGGATGCTGGGCTTGGTGAACCTTTGGTCTTTCCCAGTATGGCAATACTTATGTACTTAGGCAGGCACAGACTCAGTCATCTTGTGAAGAGTACTTAGTTGAGTCTGATATGGACCTCATGGAGGAGGGATCCCTTGGTCAGACCTCTCCCCACCATAGGAAAGGAGAAATTCTCACCCAGATGAGCTCTCCTTTGTCGTCTTTCTAAGGGAGATGGCTGAATCCATCCCATTTAAGTAGGAGGTTGAGGACAAGCCCAGGGCCTAGATGTTGGATGTTCTCGATTATAATTCCCTACCCAAGGAGGCTATGGCAGTGCCCATGCACATCCATAGGGCAGTGCAGATGATGAATTAGGAGACCCCTCTCTCTGCACAGCCTATACCTAAGAAGGTGGACTCTAAACATATAGTCCAGAAAGCTTCTAGATTTGAGAAGCAACAGTTTCCTCACCATTCCATGGTGGTCAAATCTGCCCTCAAAAGGGCCAGAAGCTCCAGGAGCTATGCCTCGGTGACCCTGGGGAAGGATGCTCAGACTCTGGAGTCATATGAAGAAGGTTTTCGAGACTGCTTTTTTTCCTACCAGCTCTACATGACCCTCTACTTAAAGAACTTGGTGTGCAGTGTGGTAAAATTTGCTGACTTTCTGGCTCCAGAGCAGGCCATGTCAGCTGGTAGCCAAGCAGAAGGATGTTATAGTTGGTGCAGGTGACAATATGTGGAAAACCTAACAGAAGCTGGTAGAGTGGTCAGAAAAGCAAAGATGCAAAAGGAATAAAAAAATAACCAATGTGGTAAAATGGTGTGGTTTAATATTAAGATAGGTGTGGAGAAGGTTCATTCAAAAGTGAAGGTTCTAGATTAAAAAAAAAAACTAACTTTGTTCAGATGGGGGATTACTTCAAGGAATTGTCTGAATGGGAACATCTGGAAGAAGTTGGAAAGCAGTGGGAAAAAGTAAAAAGAGCTATTGTAAGGGCAACAAACCTTTTTGTAAGGAAAGTAAATAAAAGTACGAGGAAAAGGAGGCCTCTTTGGTTCTCAAAAGTAGTAACTGAAAAGATAAGGAAAAAGAGGTAACCTTTGTGAGCCCTTGGCCCAGAGGTGGCTACGTGAGAATCGCCCAACCACCTCTGGGTAGACAGAGTCCCCTCAGAACTAAGAGTGCTCCCAAGAACGGGACTGGACCACAAGTGGAGATGAACTGAGGCAGCTTTATTAGCAGCAAAACACAGGGCTAAAAGGGTAGCCAAACGGCACAGAAAGGAAAACAGGCAGCCCTAGTCTAACCTAGCTGAAGAAAGGCATAAGTTCATAAGTAATGCCACACTGGGAAAAGACCAAGGGTCCATTGAGCCCAGCATCCTGTCCATGAAAGCGGCCAATCCAGGCCAAGGGCACTTGGCAAGCTTCCCAAACGTACAAACATTCTATACATGTTATTCCTGGAATTGTGGATTTTTCCCAAGTCCATTTAGTAGTGGTTTATGCACTTGTCCTTTAGGAAACTGTCTAACCCCTTTTTAAACTGTGCCAAGCTAACTGCCTTCACCACGTTCTCCAGCAACGAATTCCAGAGTTTAATTATGCGTTGGGTGAAGAAACGTTTTCTCCGATTTGTTTTAAATTTACTATACACTGTAGTTTCATCGCAAGCCCCCTAGTCCTAGTATTTTTGGAAAGCATGAACAGACGCTTCACATCCACCTGTTCCACTCCACTCATTATTTTATATACCTCTATCATGTCTCCCCTCAGCCGTCTCTTCTCCAGGCAAACATAAAACATAATGTGAGGTAAAGTAGAGCAGCCTAGCTGCTCATCTCAATACTAGCGAACACAATGCAAAGCATAAAGTATACAGTAAAGGTAAAGTAAAACAGCCTAGCTGTATCATAAGCAGCCTAGCTGTGAATCTCAAAACTAGCGAACACAATGCAAAGCATAAAGTATACAGTAAAGGTAAAGTGGAACAGCCTAGCTGTATAGGGAAATCAAACATAAGCAGCCTGGCTGCACATCTCAATAATAGCAGAGCAATGTAAACATATGGCATACAGTAGAACAAAATACACTAGGCAAAAGGGCCCGCCTTAGCAGGACAAAGATAAACAGGCAATATTTGGCTGACAGAGGTAACACCACTAGTGGTTAAGGAAAGGGTTCATTCTGTCAGTACACTCAGAAGAGCCACGGAGCAACCGCAGCAAGCTCCCTCAAACCCAGAGTGGAGCAGAAGCAAAACAAAGAGAAAAAGTCTCTTGAGGACCTGCATCGCAGGTGGAGGCAAGAGTGGGTCACTCCGCTCACAGAAGACTGGGGATGTCACCTAAGACAAGCAAACAGTCACTGAGGCACCTGAACTGGATGCTCCCAAGGCAAGCAAGATAAAGCAACAAAACCTGAGCCGATGCTCCCAAGGCAAGCAAGGTGAAGAAGCCAAACCTGAGCCGATGCTCCCATGGTAGAAGACTCAACGGCCCCACACAGCACCCAAGGGCCAGGATCAGCCCACGCAGACCCCTCCATGCTTCAAGCACCGCTCCAGAGATACCTCGCGACATGTCCTCAGCCACTGCACCTGCAGCATTCCCTGTCATCCAGCCCACACAGTCCCAAACACAGCACAACGCCACTCGCTGCATACAGCGACTAAGGACTCACAGTGGACGACTGGAATTTCAATTGAGACATGGGAGGCTCTGGACTCACAGGCCTTGTGGCAGGCTTCACTACAGCCAAGCAAAGGTGAAAGCCAAAGGCAGAGCTATTACTCCTCAGAACTACCAAGCTTGAAAGCAGGCTTCACAGGAACACATCAGTAGGTGAAAGCTGTAGGCAAAGCTTTACTCCTCAGGACTCCCAAGCTTGAAAGCAGGCTTCATAGGAACACAGCATAAGGAAAGCTGTAGGCCAAGCTTTTACTCCTCAGGACTCCCTGGTTTGGAGACGGTTCTGTACAGGAACTCAGCATAAGGAAAAGCTGTAGGCCAAGCTTTTACTCCTCAGGACTCCCTGGCTTGGAGACGGTTCTCCACAGGAACACAGCATAAGGAAAAGCTGTAGGCCAAGCTTTTACTCCTCAGGACTCCCTGGCTTGGAGACGGTTATCCACAGGAACACAGCATAAGGAAAAGCTATAGCAAAGCTTCAGGCCATGGCCTCACAATGAAACAGAGTTGGAACTAGCAGTCAAGGGTAATTGCCAGAACCCTGAGCACTCTCAGAAGCCAGCTTAAGAAGTGCTCAGTGGTGAGGACATCATCAGCTTGGCCTCACCACTCTACAGTGACCCCACAGGTCACTGCCTGGAACTGCAGGTAATTTTAGAAGGTAAGAAGGAGGAACACAGCACAAACAAGCAAGGACAGGAAGTCGGCGACGATGACCGTGACACTTTGTAATCTACAAGAGACTGCAAAAAGAGGAAGACAGGTGACAGTGTGTGGAAAAGCTAACAGAAGCTGGTAGAGTGGTCAGAAAAGCAAAGATGCAAAAGGAAGAAAAAAATAATCAATGTGGTAAAATTGGGGGGGGGGGGGGACAAGACATTTTTTAGGTATGTTAGTGATATGAAGAAGTGCAAAAATGACGTTGTGAGACTCAAAGTTGGCTTTTGCAGCCTGCTTTACCTTGTCAGACACCCAGTTCTGGACACACAGTCCTTCCTCCTCAGCACCGGGATCACACAGCCCAGGCTTCCGGCCTCCCGGCTCCCATCTTCTCTTCCTCGGGCAAAACTCCTTCCTCTGCTGAGAGGAAGCTATTTATGAGGTGTCCAATAAACTTCCCCACCTCTTGAGACCTCGCCCCTCTGGTTCCAGAAAGATCTGGCCTAGAAGACTCTTCTCACTCTTCCAGCTATCTCTCTGGAGCTCCCTCTACTGGCCAGAATGGGCATTTTCCCGGTTTACCTAGGAGAGCGCCCTCCGGCGGCCTCCTCATGTAAGGGCAGACACTGTGATTATCACATACCCCCACCCTTAAGATATTGCTGCTCCCTCAAATCTCTTCTTTGAGGAGCAGCAATTCCTGACTCCCCCTAACTCATCTCGGGGTCAGGTTCCTTCTCTCCCCTATCACCTAGGAGGGATTCTCAAGAAGGCTTTGTACCCAGTGGTCCGCCTTACCACAAAGGCTCTGCTTTGCTCTAGGGGACCTTCCTCTGTAACCCCTAGAAACTCAAAGATCCCTAATCTTTTCTTTCTACGCCTTCCTAGGCCTCGGCGTCTAATCTCTTCCCCTACTTTCCTAGCCCATGGGTACACCCCCTTCTTCACTCTTGGTTTTGGGTGCACTTTCCTCAGGCCTAGTGCCCCTAGCACTTCAGGGAAACTTCTAATCAAACCCTTTTCCTTTCTACAACCCTGGGCTGTACTTCTTCGACCCCTAGGCCCTGACTGACCTCTGTGGGTTTTGTGTAAGGTTCTAAGTCTCCTTTTCCCTGAGACTTTTAAGTGTTTCCTATCCCTCCCTTTTGGACTAGGATAACCACTTTTAGCACAAGACTCCCCCCAGCCTCTGGGTGATTTAGCATCCCCCTGGCACCCTTCCTGAGCTGGGGTCCCCTGCCTGGGAGCTCTTTCATCCCCCAACTCTACTGGGCGGTATCTGGGCCCTAGGATCAACCCTTTCTTCTGGGACCTGAACCTTTCCCTCCCCTGGGCAGCCCCTTCCCTTTTCTGCTTACCCTTCTGGGGTTTCTCATCCACTTTAAACTTTACACCACCCCTCCTTGGGGGTTTAACAGGGCCCTTTGGCCTCTCCCTATCCTGACCCCTACTCATGGATAGGAGTGGATTGACCCCTCCTGGTCGCTCCTTCCCCTCGAGCTTTTCCTGTAGGGCTACAATGCAGGAGTGGGCTTCCTGAAGCTCTCTTAACCTCCCTTGCCCATCCTGGAAGAGCACATCCACTGCTAGGGTCAGCACTCTGCACTTCTCTTCCATGGCCTCCCTGCATCTTCCTGCCCTTTCTGTGGCCTCTTTGGCTTGCTGTCTCTCTACAGCCCACTCAGCTTGGATCTGCTGCAAGGCCATCGTTACCTCTGCCACAGCTCTACCATACCCCTGCTGTACTTCCCTCAGCTGGCTTTCCTGCTGGCCCATTAATTCTCCCAGCCAAGCCTTTACCTAGGTTAAACTCCCCCTCAGCTCTCTTATAGCTGTGTGCTGTAGTTTACCCATCTCCCTAATATTTTCCCTCAGGGCCGCCCGCTCTTTATGCCACTCCTGGCGAGCATTCTGGAACTCAGCTGTAATTAGGGATACCCTCTGCTCCTGGTCTTGTTGTAATTTGTCTGTGAGGTCCCTTATCTCCTGTTCATGGGTGGACTGCAGCTTTGCTAATTGGGTCTCCTTCAAGGCTTGGGTCTCTTTCAGGGTAGTTGTAATCTGGGCTACTTCTGCTTCCCTTTCCTCCCTTAGCTTAACTTCTGTGCGCAGCTCAGCCCTAACCGTGGCTAGCAGTGCCTCACAGCCTTCCTTCTGCCTAAGGGACTCTGCCAGTTTGGCCTCTAAGGCATGCCTTGAAGCAGCCATCTCTTCCTTACAAGCTGACTCGAATAGGACCCACTTCTGTTCATTCTCCCTCAAACTATTCTCCATCACCTTCTGGGACGCCTCCTGCTGCTGCTGTATATGGCCCACTAAGGTTACCATCAGTCCTTTGTTTAGTTCCAGGACCTCCCTCAGACATTGCTCCGGGTGCCTATTGACTTCCCCCGGTTTACCTAGGGCCTGTAATTCCCCTTCTAACTGCCAGACATTTTCTGTAAGGGATTTTAACAGCGGGTTCTCATTCTTTTCCCGGGCCTCCCAGTATTTCTTCCTTGGGGCAACGCTCCCTGGTTCCCCACCCCATGGAAATACTGCCCGGTCCTCACCGTAGCATGGGCAGCCTACTTTATCTTCAGCTGTCTCACCCCCCTGCTCACAGTGTACACTGACTTCCCCTCCACAATCAGGACTACTCTTTAGCCTGTCACCTGGGAAGTTCTCACCTGGGCCTACACCCCCTTTCCCTTTCCTAGAGGGTTTACCCTTCTTATCAGAACTTTCACTATCCTGCAACAGGGGCTTTCCTTCCTTGTCTCGGCACCCATCCTCTCTCTTGGCACTTTTCAGGTTTGTGGCCTCCCCTCTCCCTGGGACATTGGGTGCTGTCTCTGCAGCAGGTTTCTCCTGACCCTCTTCCCTGCAGACACCTCTTTCCCCTTGGGTTCCCGGCCTACCCATGCAGTCTGCCCCTGAGGAATGGGTTACCTCCCGACTCCCATGGCCTTTGGGCTTCCTCTCACCTGCCATGTCACGTAACCCCAACCAACTGACTGTAGGATTCCCTATCTCCTCCCAGTCTCCCAGTTCATCCTCTGAACTGCCTACTGCCAGACACCACTCCCCAACATGGCCCATTTCCCCACATTGGTCACACTCTGGCTCAATCACTTCTCTTTTTCTCGGGGTCCTGTCTTCCCCAGACACCCCTTCAGGCTTAAACAATGTCCCAACAGTCTCTGAACACAGTCCCCCTCCAAGTCCCAGAACCGGGATCATGGTGTCCAACTCTGCCATGTCCATTCCTTCTGCTGGCGACTTGGGCTCCGGCTCCTCGGGCCTCTGGACTTTTCTTTTCGGTCTGAACCATCTCCGCCCTCCCATGGCTCCGACGTCCTTCTTGACCGTCTGATGGGATGTAGCCTGCAACACAAGAGAGATATCCAAGTGCGGACTGTCTTTTTCCCTGGTCCTACACTTGCTCTACTTCTTAAACTCGTACCAGAATCTCCACAAGAACAAGCCTTTCTATCATTTACATGAACTGCTCTTCTCAGCTTACTGGATCCTCCCTCGCCTCCCCCCTAGGTACCCTTTACCTGGGTAGGCGAGTAATGCGCCTTTGTCAGCGTTGGCCCCCTCGACGGGCTTCAGGAACCTCCTGGACATCACCTTCACACTCTGGCCACTCGTCTGGTCTCTGGAACTCCTCCGACTTGCCTCTGGAACTCGATTGCTCCTCCTATCCCCACACAGGAGACCCCATGGACTCTGCCGACTTGTCTCCGGAACTCGACCGCTCCCCCTATCTCCACACAGGAGACCTCGTGGAACTCTGCTGACTTGCCTCTGGAACTCGACCGCTCCCACTATCCCCACACAGGAGACCTCCTCTGGAGACTGATGCCTTTTCCACTCAGCTTCACTTTGAGTTCTCTGGTCCTCCAGAACCAGCGGGTAGTCTATTGGCCTTTCTGCCCACTTCCCTGGGGATACAATTACTGCCTGGGTCCAACCAACCCTCTGCTCTTCCCTTGGCTTCAGCTTTCAGACAGTTGTATTCAATGGCCAAGGGTAGCAGGGATTCTCTGATGACTTTGTCCTCAGGTGGTTATTTCAACAAGGTCCCATCTGGGATAGTGCCATTTGTAAGCCCACAGGGGTGCTCTCCAGTGTGCAGTGGCCCTCTAGTGGTGCCTGCCCGGCCTCAGCAGTCCTTTGCCTTAGGGAACCACCTTGAAACCAGACTTCTCTGTGTTGACTCGGGCCTCTATGTTTGGGCCCCCCTTTTCCCTCAGGGTGACCTCTTCATTAACCTTCAGTCCTGGCCCGGCCTCCCCACTGTATCTCCTGGTAACCAATCCCCCTTACCAGTTCTTCTGGTGGGGCCCCCTGGTCACCCTTCTCTGGAAGATAGCACAGCTTCCTCTGCTTGCAAAAATATGCAAATTAGCTGGTTGCATGTAAATTCAGTTTATTAGAGCTTGGTTACAGTCTTTTGGGAACCTGGCTTTCCAACTCTTCTTTGACTGCGATTCACCCCCCTGAGACCATTTACTGGGAACATCTGGGTCTCAGGGTATAACAGCCACCTCCCCTGGATAGGACACACTTTATTCACCTTAACCTTACGGTCCTATCCTCCACCCCACGGCTGTTCGTTCACTTTAACCACTTCACAGTTCCACCTCAATATTTTGGGGACTTCTAACCCCAGGCTTTTGCAGCCTGCTTTACCTTGTCAGACACCCAGTCCTGGACACACAGTCCTTCCTCCTCAGCACCGGGATCACACAGCCCAGGCTTCCGGCCTCCCAGCTCCCATCTTCTCTCCCTCGGGCAAAACTCCTTCCTCTGCTGAGAGGAAGCTATTTATGAGGTGTCCAATAAACTTCCCCACCTCTTGAGACCTCGCCCCTCTGGTTCCAGAAAGATCTGGCCTAGAAGACTCTTCTCACTCTTCCAGCTATCTCTCTGGAGCTCCCTCTACTGGCCAGAATGGGCATTTTCCCGGTTTACCTAGGAGAGCGCCCTCCGGCGGCCTCCTCATGTAAGGGCAGACACTGTGATTATCACAATAGCTATTTCAGATTTGGTAGTACAGCAAATCAAGGCAAGTCAATCAGCACAGGCCTCAGGCTTTTTCTCAGAGAGATGACACCGGTCACAATACATCTCTGATTCCTATTGATTAGGTTACATCTTATATACTTTTTCTGTTACATTGAAGTCTATTGAACCATCATCAAATTGCATCATTAGCTCCACCTTTTCAAAGTTCCCCTAATGCAAGTTTCGGGATACTTTCAAGTTCTCTCTTCACACCATCTGGCTTTCTGTTTATTTGCACTTATTTCTTATGTAAGCTATATTTTTAATAATAATTCACAGTAAATCATCACATTTTCTGTTTATTCAGGGTCATTTGTATTTGCGCTTTCCACCACAAGTTTCGTTAGCCTTTACTCTGTTCCATATTCCCATAAATTCCATTTAATTTATGTGACCATTATCTCATAATCAGATCTTTTAGTTCCTCAGTTAAATTGCTCAGTAGCTAACAGCCATGCTGTTATCTCGTGTTGCATTGTGAATAAACAATGAACATCTGGTCTCTGTAGCTGAGTTCATTAGAGCACTTCTGCTTTTACTATTAGCAAAGACAGGCTTGTTGCATTCAGCCTTTTAACCTTGAGGCCTAGCTACACACACAGATATCCAAGCTTGTACTGCTTCATATAGGGTCTCAGGTCATGTCCAGCATAAGGCCTGAAGCCCCCATATTAACAGCTCTCTTCTGCCTTTCTTCCAAAGTATACATATTGAGGTCTTTAAGTCTGTTCCCTTAAGCTTTATGATGAAAACCACTGAAACCTTTAGTAGCCACCCTCTGAACTGACGCCATCTTTTTATAAACAGGAGGAATATGTAGAAGCTGATAAAGATAAGGTGGAACTGCTTAACAAATATTTCTGTTCTGTGTTAACAGCTGAAGGGCCGGGAGCAAGACCGCAGAATACAAACACAAATAGGAATTGGGGGGGGGGGGGGGTGGTAGTCCCTGAATGATTTTCAGAGGACTGTGTTTGTGAAGATCTGGCTAAACTAAAGGTGGACAAAGTGATGGGCCAGATGGCATATATCTGAAGGTACTGAAGGAACTTTGAGAAGTTCTAGTGGATCTGCTGGCTGCGCTTTTCAATGTTCTGTAGAGTCAGGAGTGATTACGGAGGACTGAAGAAGAGCAGATGTGGTACCTCTGTACAAAAGCAGAAGAAAGGAAGAGGTTGGGAACTACAAGCTGGTAAGTCTTACTTCTGTGGTAAGTAAATTAATGGAAACAATTTTAAAACAGCGAATAGTAAAGTTTTTGGAATCCAATGGATTGCACGACAACATGGTTTCATCAGAGGCAGATTTTGTCAGTCAAATCTGATTAATTTCTTTGACTTGGATACCAGAGAGTTAGATCGAGAGAGAGCGCTAGATGTATATTTAGATTATGGCAAAGCCTTTGACACGGTTCTGCATTGATGACTAATAAATAAACTGAATGCCCTTCATATGGGCCCTAATGTGACTGACTGGGTTAGGAATTGATTGAGTGGAAGATAACAGTGGTAAATGGAGCTCTTTCTGAGGCAAAGGATGTTACCAGTGGTGTGCCGCTAGGTTTTATTCTTGGGCTGGTGCTTTATAACATTTTTGTAAACGATATTCTCTGAGGACAAGCAGGCTGCTTGTTCTCACTAATGGGGTGATGTCCACGGCAGCCCCCTCCAATCGGAATCTTCACTAGCAAAGGCCTTTGCTAGCCCTCGCGCGCCCATGCGCACCACGCATGCGCGACCGTCTTCCTGCCCGAACCGGCTCGTGTTCGTCAGTCTTCTTTTGTCCGCGCTCGGGACGGTTGTGTTTTGCCGCCGTTTCATGCCGCTCAAGTTGACTTCGCACGTCTTTGCGATTTTCGCTTTTAAAAAAAAAAAAAAAAGAGACCGATCAGGTCTTTACTCCTTTCCCGTGTTTCCAGCTTTTTCCCCGTGTAACTTTCCTTTCGCTTTCGGGACCGGCCTATTTGGCCTCGGTACGGGTTTTTCTCCCTTCTTTTTGGTGCCTTTCGTCATCATCGCGAATTTTGATTTCGCCGGCGTGATTTTTCCGCCCATGTCATTGAAGTCTTCCAACGGCTTCAAGAAGTGCACCCAGTGCGCCCGGGTAATCTCACTCACTGATAGGCACGCTTCGTGTCTTCAGTGTCTGGGGGCTGGGCACCACCCGCAGGCCTGTAGTCTTTGTGCTCTTTTGAAAAAGAGGACTCAGGTAGCGAGATTGGCCCAGTGGAACGTGTTGTTCTCGGGCTCTTCGACGACAACAGCACGGGACTCGTCGACAGCATCGAAGTCTTCGACCTCTGCATCGGCATCGACTGCATCGAGGCTTCTACCTCCTGCATCGTCGGTACCGAGACATCGGAAGGCTGTGTCGACGTCGGTGGTACCGGGACCTCCGCTATTGCTGATGTCGTCGGACAGTGGTGCTTCGTCTGGAGTGCAGGTGAGGGCTGTCCATTCCCCTGCTGGTGGCGGTGAGCCTTCGGGTGGGTCTCCTCCTGCCCTGAGGGCTCCTGCGGTACAGCCCCCCCGAGATCGACCTTCTTCGGCCTCGGCCCCGAGAAAGCGACGGTTGGATTCTACGTCCTCCTCATCGGTACCGGGAAGCTCCGGTGACATGCTTCGCTTGAAGAAGTCGAAGAAGCATCGACACCGGTCTCCTTCCCGTCTCGGTACCGAGAGCTCTGGGTCGCTGAGGGAGTCGGCACCCAGTAGGCATCAGCACCGGGAGGACCGCTCACCCTCTATTCAGGAGGTGTCGATGCGCTCCCCCTTGGACAGCCCGGAACCGCCTCCACGCCCGGAACAGACTCTGACCTCGACGCCTGCATCGGCTTCTCAGTCTTTCTCCACAGCCGCTCTGCACGAGAGTCTCCGGGCCGTTCTTCCAGAGATTCTGGGAGAGCTGTTGCGCCCTTCTCCTCCGGTACCGGGGGTGCTTGCGCCGCCGGTACCATCGGGTGAGGCGACGGCTGGCCCTTTGCCCGAGGTGAGGTCTCCGGTATCGGTACCGCTTGCGGTACCGGCTACGGCCGCCTCCCAGGCAGACTCCCCGACGACGTTGGCGGAGGGAGCTTCGCCGGTGCTGGCGAGGGAGTCCACCTCTCGACGCTCCTACCGTGGCCGTGTTCCCACGGAGTCCAGTTGGGCATGGCTTCAGACGCAGGTTCGTGAACTTGTGTCTGATACTGTTTGTGCTTTTTTGTGCCACGCCTCCAGAGTCTAACCACGGCTGGGCACTACTCACACAAATGCAATCCCCTCGACCACGGTACCTTAAAGAACCAGACAACTGGTAGCACTATTTAGACTGCAACAAAGACAAAAAGAGACCAAGGAAGCACTTCCTGGGGTTAACACAGGTTTATTTAATTATCCAGAGATTAGGATAAAAAAATAAGAAAATATTCAAGTATAGTCTAGTATAGAAAAGAGGAGAGAAAACATGAAAGGACAATGGAAATGATCAGGTCAGGCTCTCCATCCCCTGGCATGGGGCAGAGTGCACTAGACACTGACCAACTCCTAATCTGGCAAAGACATAATATGTTTAAATATGTTTATTAGTGCAATGAGAAACAAACACAATACTGCCCTTGGAGGAATACTCCATACATCACTGAAGTCTTCTCATTAAGATCAAATACAAAACAGTGCAAATACAGTTTTCTTTCTTTTCTTCCCCCCCCCCCCCCCCCCCGTCTTACCCCCCCCCTCCCTTCCTTCCTCTTGAACAGCTCAACTCCCCCCCCCCCCCCCCCCCCAGACTCCTCTACTTTATATCGCACTCAAGAATTCAAAATCCTACTACGCGCCACTGCAGTCAGTGAGTCCCAGAAAGGGGACCAGACTTGGCAAAGTCTATCTCCTGGTGGCGAGGATAGGTCTTCTATACCCCTACGCTCCAATGCGCAGAGGTGTATCATGTTAGATCTCCACTGTTGCAGTGTAGGCGGATCCCCGGTTATCCACCGTTGAAGAATCGATTTCTTTCCGACCAGAACTGTTTTTTTCAAGAAGCATTTAAGGCCCCGAGGAGCAACTGGTGACACTCTGAACACCTCAAACAGTTGCGCTGGGGTTGGTCTCCAAACTACCCCCCATAACCCAGACACATGCTGACTAATCTGACGCCAAAACCCCAGGATCCTCGGACATCTCCAGAACATGTGTCCTAGATCAGCTGGGGACTGTGCGCACTTCTTACATCTATCCTCCGTCCCCATCGCTGCCCTATGTGCTCTATGGGGTGAAATATACATCCTCAGTACAAATTTATAATGTGTTTCTTGCAACGTCACATTCTCCGTCAGTCGTTTGGTACCCAAAGACAGACCTTTACCGTTTCCATCGGTAGGTTTATCGCTAGCTCCGTATTCCAGCAAGTGGGTCAATTTACCATATTCCACCTCTCCCAAATGTTCCCGCAATGAGGCATGATAGTATTTGAGTGGAACCCTTAATTGTGCATCTAATCCCAATATGGTAACCAATTGCTCCCACGCCTGCGTTGTCAAAGAGGAAGCCGGCAGGGATCTCAGATAATGACGCAACTGGAACATAGAAAAGAAATTTAGTCCCCCAACTCCATACTCCAACTGCAATTCTGCAGAAGACCTCAGAGTGCCCTCTGGATCGTATAACTGATATAAATATTGTAAGTTTTTTTTTCCCCACCTAATAAATTCCTCTGAGCTGATGCCCGGCATGAAGTCTCTATTACCCTGGATTGGCAGTAAACGAGAAGACTCTGCAGACATACCGTAAAACCTACAGACCCACCTCCAAGCTTTCCTCAGGGGCATCACTATTGGTGCAAAAGCCGGCGGGGTCCGAAGACTCCCCGGCTTCGCATGCAACCAGGCACTAAAATGGTCTGGGGCAAACAACTTCGTCTCGGCTCCCGTACATGAAAAATAAGATGATCCCCGGAACCAATCCGTGAGATGACGCATGTTACTAGCAATTGAGAAAAGTCTGATACTCAGCAGCCCCAGCCCCCCCCCCCCCCCCGTTCTTGGTAAAAAGAGCTGGGTGGCTCGCATACGCGACTTCTTACCCTGCCATATAAATTTTGCTACCAGCCGTGTTACCCACTGGTCATCCCTTTGTGACAGACACACCGGCACCATTTGGAGCACATAGGTCCACTTTGGCACCAATATCATGTTGTATAATGCAATTCTCCCCATGAGGAACAACGGGAGCGAGTGCCAGCTCTGCAGTGTGTGCTGTGTACTGCGCTGAAGCGGCTCCACATTCACCTGATACAGATCCGATAAATCCGCGGGGATTAGTACTCCCAGATACTTTAAGGGCCCCTTGGACCAAGTAAGGGGGAATTCTCCTTCCCACCTCTCTCTGATCGAGCTCTGTACTGGGAATGCCACTGATTTCTGTAAGTTAAGGGTAAACCCCGAAAAGAAGCTAAATTCTCCAATAATATCCAGGAGGCCCGGTAACGACCTATAGGGGTTTGTCAAAGTCAGCAGGATATCGTCTGCGAATGCCAAGGTTTTTACTGAGAGGGAGGGCATCTCAACTCCCGCAACCCCTGGGTCCCTTTGAATCGTGCGCAGCAAAGGTTCCAGGTAGAGCAGGAACAACAACGGAGAAAGAGGGCACCCCTGCCTCGTTCCCCTCAATATCTGAAACTTGGCTGAACGGGTCCCATTTACCAGTATAGCAGCCTGGGGGTAAAAATACAACGCAGCAATCGCACGTGCAAACCAGCCCCTTAAGCCCACATAATCTAAAACTCCAAACAGGTAATCCCAACGTACTTTATCGAACGCCTTCTCGGCGTCAAGACTCACCAAAAGCAATGGTTCTTGTGACATGTGACTATAAGCTACAGCCAAACAAACTTTGCGGACATTAATAGAAGAGTGCCTACCCTTCACAAATCCCACCTGCCCCTCTCCTACCAATGTGGCCATGTGTGGACTGAGCCTCTCCGCCAACACCCTAGCTAAGATTTTAAGATCTACATTAATGAGAGAAATCGGTCTGTACGATTCCGGGCGTTCTGGGTCCTTCCCCGGTTTTGGTATCAAAGTAATCCACGCCTCATTGGAGTTCCGTGGAACCCCTCCTCCCTCCACCGAGGCTTCAAAAAAGGATACCAGGGATCCACACAACTGCGGCAACATGCACTGATAATATTCTGCCGTATACCCATCGGGGCCCGGAGCCGTACCCCTTTTTAACGCTTTGACCACTTTCTGAATTTCTTTAGCACTCAGAGGAGAGTTCAACCGATCCCTCACCTCCGCCGTTAATTGGGGGATACCTGAGTCTTCTAAATAATCTACTAGATCAGGTCCACTCCGCTCGCCTGGATCGCTATAAAGGGATGCATAAAAATCATGTAAAATCTGTACTATCCCTCCAGGCCGGGTCTCACGTGTGCCATCTGGCTTTATCAAAGATGGGATGAACCTATTACCCCCCCACCTCTTTACTACTCTTGCCAGTAATTTCCCTGATTTGTTACCAAATCTATGAAAAGTGAATGATCTGTGGAACATTTGTTTTTTAGTACGTTCATGTATGAGAGAATTCAATGCCGCAAGAGCCGACACCATCTCTTCCCTGCTTCTTGAAGAGGGGGCCGCTAAATGTCTCCGCTTTGCTACCTGAAATTTATGTTCCAGTTGGACAATACCCCGGGCTAACCTCCTTGCCCTGGCACACATATATGAGATGACCTCCCCCCTCATAACTGCTTTTGATGTTTCCCAATAGAGAAGGGCATCATCCTCGTGCTGTGAATTGGTGTCTGCAAACAACTGCCATTTCTGCCTAAGATGTTCTTGAAAGTGTGCTTCCCCCACTATATGTGATGGAAATTTCCACTGTTGTCCTCTGAGTCTGCCCGCTCCCAACTCCATATCCACCCATATCATGGCATGGTCCGAAACTTCCATAGGCCCTATCTCTGCTGTCACAATCTGTGGGAACAGAGTACTCTCCGCTAAAATGTAGTCTAACCTAGACCACGTGCCATGTGCCCGAGACATGTGGGTGTAATCGCGTGCAGTAGGGTTGGTCAGACGCCAGGGGTCAATTAGGTTCAATGCCCTACACAGATGTTGTATGCCCTTACCTCTACTCAATGCTATCCCCGCTGACTGCGCTGATCTGTCTAGTTTCCCATCCATCACCTGGTTGAAATCACCTGCTAAGAGCCAGGGGGCTGTTGTGTATTGAAGACCCAAGTGAATGATGTGCTGAAAAAATGTGGGATCATATACATTTGGGCCGTAAATATTAAGCAAAAATATTTCTTGTCCCATTATGTTCAAGTGTATAAGGATATACCTCCCCTGCGTATCCCGGGCTACCACTCTGACCTTGCATTGCAGGGACTTATGAATCAGGATTGCCACACCTCCTCTACGGCCTTTTGCTGGAGCGAAAAAACATTCTCCCACCCACCTTTGCTTGAGCTTTTGACTTTCCTCCTCAGACAGTTTTGTCTCCTGTAAACATGCTATGGAAGCTGTGTGACGTTGCAAGGCATTTAAAATTTTTGTTCTTTTTATGGGCGATCCAATCCCAGCCACATTCCATGATATTAATCTAACCGAATGCATCTAACCCGGATCCCAGGACTCCCTCCCTGCGCTCCTTAAATACAGTGATATTTTCAAGGCCCCTGGGTGCCCAGCCCCCACCCCGGAACCTTCCCCTCCTAACCATTCCACGTAGCGTGTAGTTTCCCCTTCACTTAAGTTCAAATGCCTGTGCGACATTGCCCTCCTCCTTATTCCCCTCATAACCCCCCCTTGGTCTGCCCACCCTCCCTCCCCCCCTACTTTCTCCCCCCCTTCGTTAACCCACAACTGTAAAACTCCCATAACACCTGAGTCACAACATGCTGCGATCCCCACCCCACCCCCACCCTCCAACTGCACATTTTAATCAAATGTAATTTCTTGAACACAAACTTTCAAAACATTGCTTATTTGCCCCTGCATTCTGCAAGTACATAATAGCTTACATGACCGACTGACCCGTCAGACCAATGTTCACTTTCAGGTGGATGCCCCAGTTGGGTTTAAGTCTCTGTTAATAAACTGCATGGCTGCTTGGTCTGATACAAACGGGAACCATTTCCCCTCATGTTGGATCTTTAGAGTAGCTGGGTACATTAACATGAAACGTTGATTTCTTTCCACTAGACGGGTACAAACTGGATGAAACTTCCGTCTCCTCTCTTGCAAGCTAGTTGAATAGTCCTGAAAGATTCTTATTTGTACTCCAGCATATGTCAGAGATTCCCTTTTCAAACGGTAGCCCCGGAGAATCTCTTCTTTATGGATATAATTCAGTACTTTTATAATGACAACTCTGGGGCGCTGATTATTCTGTTGTTGTCTCCCAAGTCTATGTGCTCTCTCCAGACAAAGCGGCCCACGGCTATCTGATAAGGCAAATTCTTTCACGAGCCATTCCTCCAGGACTGTGCTCAAACTTTTCTCCGGGATGGTTTCTGGCAGGCCCACCAGACGGAGATTACTCCGTCTAGCCCGATTTTCCAACTCATCCAGCTTTTCCACATGCTGTTGTAGTTTGACCTTAAGGCTTTCCACCTCCGGGCCACACTGCTGCCATGCGTCCTCCAGCGCAGACACCCTCGTTTCCACCTCCGTTGCACGACTCACCAGCGTTGCCATCAGCCCATCCACCTTCCCCAGGCGATCATTTAACGATGTAAACCTGGGTTCCAGCGCCGTTTCCACTGCCGCTACTAGCTGTGATAATTGACGGGCCGAAAACTCCGCTTCACTTCTCGGCGTTCCGGGCGCCATCTTGGATTCGCCACTCGTGCCAGCCGCCTTGTCTTTCTCCGGTTTAGCACTCTTTCTAGTTGTTCCCGGCGACATGGACACTAAATATTGGTCCATGCACTCCCAGCCAGCCGTGATCTACCAGGTCAGTCGGTTTTCGGGGCTATTTGCCGGCGATTTCGGGCGGGAGCCGGGCAGGGATCGCGGAGCAGTGCAGAAGCGTGGCTACTGCTCCTTCAGCATCACGTGACTCCCGCAAAGACATAATATATAGAACTTTCTTTCCCTTACAAGACAAAAAGGGAGCACAAGGGGGAGGGGTTGTCACACCCCCTTAATTAGCATCCCATAGTCAGGCAGGATCTCCTGACAATAACGAAATATATAGCATCTGTTTCTATTTCCTTTTGAGGATGCCTTTGGTCTGCTGTCCAAGTGTCTTGGACATATATTTTTCAAACCTTTAATTAGTATTTTCTCCTATTCTGAAAGAGGAGAAAAAGGTTAATTATTGTTTCCTTATAGAGTTGTTATAGAGGTGTTAGGTTTCTCTTGTCAATAGAACTATTGCTTTTGACTCCAGGGACCAGGGAGATAGTGTTTGAATTGTTCTAGGCAGAGAAGGAAATAAGGTGTTACCTGAGTGTGGTTGTAAAAGGGTAATTCTGTCCGGGATAGTAGCCTTACTTCATGGGAAAGAATTTTGTCTCTTGGCCATATTCAAAGGGAGAGATTCTCCCCCTTCTGCAATAATGTTTTCTTATCCAGTCCTTTTTTACAGGATTTTCTATCTCTCTCTCTCCTGTCAACCCTGCCCCCTACACCTGGAACTTCCTTTGATCTGCATCCTAAAAGTCTCTCAAAGGCTAATACACACATTCATGTGAACAGCAAATGGACCACAAATGGCAGGAGCTCATTGTCTTTCACTTGCTTGGTCAGAGGAAGGTGGGGGGAAGAGGTGGGGGTACTTGCTTCACCTGGCCTGCTTAATATCATTGTAATTTACAGAAAAAAGAGAAATTTCCACTTCTCATCGTCTGTACATTAATTCTTAGATATTAGATACTTAGCAGCACTGAAACTGCTTGGTTCAGGCCTTCATAAGTACAATGTACACCTCCACCAACAATACCGATGGTGAGGCCTCGTGGGAGGAGGAGGAGGAGGACATCAGATATTTCTCTGACGAGGAGTCTGATGGCCTTCCTTCTGACCCCACTCCCTCCCCTGAAAGGCAGCTTTCTCCTCCCGAGAGTCTGTCTTTCGCGGCCTTTGTCCGGGAGATGTCTACGGCCATCCCCTTCCCGGTGGTCGTGGAGGATGAGCCCAGGGCTGAGATGTTTGAGCTCTTGGACTATCCTTCTCCACCTAAGGAAGCGTCCACAGTACCCATGCATCATGTCTTAAAAAAGACATTGCTG
This sequence comes from Microcaecilia unicolor, assembly GCF_901765095.1. Classification (NCBI taxonomy): domain Eukaryota; kingdom Metazoa; phylum Chordata; class Amphibia; order Gymnophiona; family Siphonopidae; genus Microcaecilia; species Microcaecilia unicolor. The sequence continues at coordinate 212,120,079 of NC_044036.1, forward strand.
GCGAACTGGGCCAAGCCATTAACTAATCCCCACATTCCCAAGAAGATCGAATCCCAGTATCGGATCCATGGGGACCCAGAGCTGATGCGCACTCAGTTGCCTCACGACTCTGGTGTGGTGGATCTGGCCCTAAAGAAGGCTAAGAGTTCTAGAGAGCATGCTTCGGCGCCCCCGGGCAGAGACTCCAGAACCTTAGACTCCTTTGGGAGGAAGGCCTATCATTCCTCTATGCTCGTGGCCAAGATTCAGTCCTACCAGCTCTACACGAGCATCCATATGCGGAACAATGTGCGACAGTTGGCGGGCTTGGTGGACAAGCTCCCTTCTGAGCAAGCCAAGCCGTTTCAGGAGGTGGTCAGGCAGCTGAAGGCGTGCAGAAAATTCCTGGCCAGAGGGGTATATGATACCTTTGATGTTGCGTCCAGGGCCGCTGCTCAAGGTGTGGTGATGCGCAGACTCTCATGGCTGCGTGCCTCCGACCTGGAGAATAGGATCCAGCGGCGGATTGCGGACTCCCCTTGCCGAGCGGACATTTTTGGAGAAAAGGTCGAACAGGTGGTAGAACAGCTCCACCAGCGGGATAACGCTTTCGACAAATTCTCCCGCCGGCAGCCTTCAGCATCTACCTCATCAGGTAGACGTTTTTATGGGGGAAGGAGGGCTGTTCCCTACTCTTCTGGTAAGTGTAGGTACAATCCTCCCTCTCACCAGCCTGCGGCCCAGGCTAAGCCCCAGCGCGCTCGCTCTTGTCAGCAGCGTGCGCCTCAGCAAGGCCCCACAGCTCCCCAGCAAAAGCAGGGGACGAGCTTTTGACTGGCTCCAGCAGAGCATAGCCGACATCAACGTGTCCGTGCCGGGCGATCTGCCGGTTGGGGGGAGGTTGGAAGTTTTTCACCAAAGGTGGCCTCTTATAACCTCCGACCGTTGGGTTCTTCAAATAGTCCGGCAACGGTATGCCCTCAATTTGGCCTCAAAGCCTCCAAATTGCCCACCGGGAGCTCAGTCCTACAGCTTCCAGCACAAGCAGGTACTTGCAGAGGAACTCTCCGCCCTTCTCAGCGCCAATGCAGTCGAGCCCGTGCCATCCGGGCAAGAAGGGCTGGGATTCTATTCCAGGTACTTCCTTGTGGAAAAGAAAACAGGGGGGATGCGTCCCATCCTAGACCTAAGGGCCCTGAACAAATATCTGGTCAAGGAAAAGTTCAGGATGCTTTCCCTGGGCACCCTTCTTCCCATGATTCAGGAAAACGATTGGCTGTGCTCTCTGGACTTGAAGGATGCCTACACGCACATCCCGATATTGCCAGCTCACAGGCAGTATCTGCGATTTCGTCTGGGCACACGTCACTTCCAGTACTGTGTGCTACCCTTTGGGCTCGCCTCTGCGCCCAGGGTGTTCACGAAGTGCCTGGCTGTAGTAGCAGCAGCGCTTCGCAGGCTGGGAGTGCACATGTTCTCTTATCTCGATGATTGGCTGGTGAAGAACAATTTCGAGGCAGGAGCTCTACAGTCCATGTAGATGACTATTCGACTCCTGGAGCTACTGGGGTTTGTGATAAATTACCCAAAGTCCCATCTTCTCCCAGTACAGAGACTCGAATTCATAGGAGCTCTGCTGGATTCTCGGACGGCTCGTGCCTATCTTCCGGAGACAAGGGCCAACAACCTGCTGTCCCTCGTCTTCCGGGTGCGAGCGTCCCAGCAGATCACAGCTCAGCAGATGTTGAGATTGCTTGGCCACATGGCCTCCACAGTTCATGTGATTCCCATGGCTCATCTTCTCATGCGATCTGCTCAATGGACCCTAGCTTCCCAGTGGTTTCAGGCTGCTGGTGATCTAGAGGACGTGATCCACCTGTCCACGAGTTTTCTCAAATCCCTGTACTGGTGGACGATTTGGTCCAATTTGACTCTGGGACGCCCTTTCCAAATTCCTCAGCCACAAAAAGTGCTGACTACGGATGCGTCTCTCCTGGGGTGGGGAGCTCATGTCGATGGGCTTCACACCCAGGGAAGCTGGTCCCTCCAGGAACGCGATCTGCAGATCAATCTCCTGGAGTTTCGAGCGGTCTGGAACGCTCTGAAGGCTTTCAGAGATCGGCTGTCCCACCAAATTATCCAAATTCAGACAGACAACCAGGTTGCCATGTATTACATCAACAAGCAGGGGGGCACCGGATCTCGCCCCCTGTGTCAGGAAGCCGTCAGCATGTGGCTGTGGGCTCGCCGTTACGGCATGTTGCTCCAAGCCACATATCTGGCAGGCGTAAACAACAGTCTGGCCGACAAGTTGAGCAGGATTATGCAACCTCACGAGTGGTCGCTCAACTCCAGAGTAGTGCGCCGGATCTTCCAGGTGTGGGGCACCCCCTTGGTAGATCTCTTTGCAACCACAAGGTCCCTCAGTTCTGTTCCAGACTTCAGGCCCACGGCCGACTGGCATCGGATGCCTTCCTCCTGGATTGGGGGGAAGGCCTGCTGTATGCTTATCCTCCCATACCTCTGGTGGGGAAGACTTTGTTGAAACTCAAGCAAGACCGAGGCACCATGATTCTGATTGCTCCTTTTTGGCCGCGTCAGATCTGGTTCCCTCTCCTTCTGGAGTTGTCCTCCGAAGAACCGTGGAGATTGGAGTGTTTTCCGACCCTCATCACACAGGACGAAGGGGCGCTTCTGCATCCCAACCTCCAGTCTCTGGCTCTCATGGCCTGGATGTTGAGAGCGTAGACTTTGCCTCTTTGGGTCTGTCGGAGGGTGTCTCCCGTGTCTTGCTTGCTTCCAGAAAAGATTCCACTAAGAGGAGTTACTTCTTTTTATGGAGGAGGTTTGCCGTCTGGTGTGACAACAAGGCCTTAGATCCTCACTCCTGTCCTACACAGACCCTGCTTGAATACCTTCTGCACTTGTCTGAGTCTGGTCTCAAGACCAACTCTCTAAGGGTTCACCTTAGCGCAATCAGTGCATACTATTACCGTGTGGAAGGTAAGCCGATCTCAGGACAGCCTTTAGTTGTTCGCTTCATGAGAGGTTTGCTTTTGTCAAAGCCCCCCGTCAAACCTCCCACAGTGTCATGGGATCTCAATGTCGTTCTCACCCAGCTGATGAAACCTCCTTTTGAGCCACTGAACTCCTGCCATCTGAAGTACTTGACCTGGAAGGTCATTTTCTTGGTGGCAGTTACTTCAGCTCGTAGAGTCAGTGAGCTTCAGGCCTTGGTAGCCCAGGCCCCTTACACCAGATTTCATCATAATAGAGTAGTCCTCCGCACTCACCCTAAGTTCTTGCTGAAGGTAGTGTCGGAGTTCCATCTGAACCAGTCAATTGTCTTGCCAACATTCTTTCCCCGTCCGCATTCCTGCCCTGCTGAACGTCAGCTGCACACATTGGACTGCAAAAGAGCATTGGCCTTCTATCTGGAGCGGACACAGCCCAACAGACAGTCCGCCCAATTGTTTGTTTCTTTTGATCCCAACAGGAGGGGAGTGGCTGTGGGGAAACGCACCATTTCCAACTGGCTAGCAGATTGCATTTCCTTCACTTACGCCCAGGCTGGGCTGGCTCTTGAGGGTCAAGTCACGGCTCATAGTGTTAGAGCCATGGCAGCGTCAGTGGCCCACTTGAAGTCAGCCACTATTGAAGAGATTTGCAAGGCTGCGACGTGGTCATATGTCCACACATTCACATCTCATTACTGCCTGCAGCAGGATACCCGACGCGACAGTCGGTTCGGGCAGTCAGTGCTTCAGAATCTGTTCGGGGTTTAGAATCCAACTCCATCCCCCTAGGCCCATGTTTCTTCTGTTCCAGGCTACACTCTCAGTTAGTTGGATAAGTTGTTAGGTCAATCTCAGTTATGTCCTCGCCGTTGCGAGGCCCAATTGACCATGTTTGTTGTTTTGAGTGAGCCTGGGGGCTAGGGATACCCCATCAGTGAGAACAAGCAGCCTGCTTGTCCTCGGAGAAAGCGAATGCTACATACCTGTAGAAGGTATTCTCCGAGGACAGCAGGCTGATTGTTCTCACAAACCCGCCCGCCTCCCCTTTGGAGTTGTGTCTTCCCTTGTCTTTGTCTTGCTATATACGGGACTGACGAACACGAGCCGGTTCGGGCGGGAAGATGGTCGCGCATGCGCAGTGCGCATGGGTGCGCGAGGGCTAGCAAAGGCCTTTGCTAGTGAAGATTCCGATTGGAGGGGGCTGCCGTGGACGTCACCCCATCAGTGAGAACAATCAGCCTGCTGTCCTCGGAGAATACCTTCTACAGGTATGTAGCATTCGCTTTACTGAAGGGTTGTCTGGTAAGGTTTGCAGATGATACCAATAGAAATAAAACAAAATAAAACATGGAAAAGAAAATAAGATGATACCTTTTTTATTGGACATAACTTAATACATTTCTTGATTAGCTTTTGAAGGTTGCCCTTCTTCGTCGGGTCGGAAATAAGCAAATGTTGGTAGATGCAGTGGTGTGCTGGAGCCGGCTCGCATTGGCTCGCAAGAGCTGGTTGTTAAATGTATTGGCATCTTGCGAGCCGGTTGTTGGCCCGTGTGAGCCGGCTCACCTCTGCTCCCCCGGTCGTCCATCATCCGTCTGCAGCTCTGCGAGTCCCAGATAGCCGTTTCCTTCTTACGCCGCACCCCTACCTTTAAAAATTTTATTTTCCCTCAAGGCACGCCGGCGTTGAAGGCTTGAAGTGAAGGCAGCAGGCTCAGCTCGCTTCCAGGCCTTCCCTTCGCATCATGGCTCCACCCTCACCTGACATATTTCCTGTTTGCGCGAGGGCGGAGTCATGATACGAAGGGAAGGCCTGGAAGCGAGCTGAGCCTGCTGCCTTCGCTTCAAGCCTTCAACGCCGGCGCACCTCGAGGGATAATACGATTTTTAAAGGTAGGGGTGCGGCGTAAGAAGGAAAGCTATCGGGGACTCGCAGAGCTGCAGAGGACATACGGATAATGGACGAGCGGGGGGGGGGCGCTGGAAGAAGGCAGATGGAGGGGAGGAGGGCAGGGGGGTGACGAAGGTTGCTGGACATGGGTGGATCATGGAGGGGATGGCAGGGGGAGAGGAGGGTTGCTGGACATGGGTGGATGGAGGGCAGGGGAGAGGAGGGTTGCTGGACATGGGTGGATGGAGGGCAGGGGAGAGCAGGGTGGGTGGATGGAGGGCAGGGGAGAACAGGGCTGCTGGACATGGGTGGATGGATGGAGGGCAGGGGAGAGAAGGGTTGCTGGACATCAGTGGGTGGATGGAGGGCAGGGGAGAGGAGGGTTGCTGGACATGGGTGGGTGGATGGAGGGCAGGGGAGGGTTGCTGGACATGGGTGGAGGAGAGGGAAGGGAGAGAGAAGAAATGCTGGACATGGATGGAGGGGAGGGAAGAGTGAGGAATGAGATGAGAAGAGGGAAAAGGAAGAGAGGAGAATAACTGCACATGGATGGAGAAAATAGGCAGAAGCTGAGGACCAGAAATGAAGAAGAAAGGAGGAAAGAAATAAATGGAAAGGAAGCCCTGGAAACGGAGTTAAGAGGACAGATAGCAGCAGAATCGGATACTGGGCCAGCATGATCAGAAAAACAGTCACCAGACAACAAAGGTAGAAAAAAACTCATTTTATTTTCATTATAGTGTTTGGAATATGTTCACTTTGAGAATCAGGTGCTCAACATTAAAAGTTTATATTTATTTACTTATTTATGGCATTTTATCCCACATTAAACATGAATTAGATTGGAACCTGGGATCATTAATAGTTTTTTCCTGGAGAGAGTAATGCATTGCCCCCCCCCCCCCCCGGCTATAGCCAGCTCTGCAATTTTGGGGGGGCGCAAAGGTGGACGGGGGGGGCGCAGAGGTGGATGGGGGGGTGCAGAGGTGGACGGGGGGCGCAGTGGTGGATGGGAGGTGCAGAGGTGGATGTGGGGGCGCAGAGGTGGACGGAGGGCACAGGTGGATGGGGGGTGCAGAGGTGGACAGGGGGGCACAGTGGTGGATGGGGGGTGCAGAGGTGGATGTGGGGGCGCAGAGGTGGACGGAGGGCACAGGTGGATGGGGGGTGCAGAGGTGGACAGGGGGGCACAGTGGTGGATGGGGGGTGCAGAGGTGGATGGGGGGGCGCAGAGGTGGATGGGGGCACAGAGGTGGACGGGGGGACGCAGTGGTGAACGGGGGGGGGGGGCGCCGAGGTGGACCGGGGAGAGAGCCTGTTGTTAAAAATTTACCAGCACACCACTGGGTAGATGACAGTATATATAAGTGAAACATTAAAGCATTTCAGTGACAGTCTAACTAGATGGGGGTGGATAGGTGAGAGACAGGAAGAGTCAGGTGGATGAGGGACAGGGAGATGTGCATGGAGATAGGAGGGTGACAAAACAGTACAATTTATAATGGGCTAGAAAACCCAGATCTTTGTTAAGTCCTGTCTGGTGGGTGTGAAAATATTTAATCATTCTGACTTTAAAGGTCTTATGTTCCTGTAGTGTTTTAAAGTTCCCTTTCAGGATTCTTACCATGAAATCACTGGTATAGTGTTCTGGTTTTGTAAAGTGCTGCCCCACAGAGGTGACATCCTGATTCGTACTAGCATTTTTCATATGGTGTCTATGTAAATTAAATCTCTTCTTTAGCATCTGACTTGTTTCTCCAATGTAGCAGCCTTCATTGCATTTTTTACACTGAATCATATATACCACATTGGAAGATGAGCACATGAAAGATTCCTTAATGTTTAATATTTTTCTTTTGTGAATGACCATGGGGTCCTCTGAAATGTTTTGGCATAGTTTGCAGCTGGATATATTGCAAGGATGTGTGCCATTCTCTTCTTTTTGAGTCTGTGTTGGGAGCTTACTTCTAATTAGCTTGTGTTTTAAGTTTGGTGGCTGTCGGAAGGCCAGCACTGGTGGGGATGGGAATATCTCTTTCAGTAATTCATCCTCCTGGAGTAGAGGCTGTAGATCTTTTATGATTTTTCTTAATTTTTTCAGCTCTGGGTTGTATGTCACTATAAGGAGGATTCTATCTGTGGCTTCTTTTTCTTTGTAATGTAGATTTTCCCTAGGTGGTGTGAGGGAGGAGGCAATATTCTTGGAGATTATTTTGGGGTTGTAGCCTTTCTGTTCGAGGATGCAGTCAAGATTTCAAGGTGTCTGTCTCTGTCCCCTGGGTCAGAGCAGATACCGTGGTATCTTGTGGCTTGGCTGTAAATAATGGATCTTTTTGTATGTGAAGGGTGGAAGCTGGAGTTGTGGAGGTAGCTGCATTTGTCTGTGGGTTTCTTGTATATGGATGTTTGTATATAGCCATCGCTGATTTGGGGAGTAGTCAATTTTGAATCTGATTGTAGGATGGTATGTATTGAAGGAATTGTAAAATTGTTTCAGAGTTTCTTCCCCCTCAGTCCAAATCATAAAAATGTCATTGATGTATCGGTAGTATTTTAGGGGTTTGGTCTGGTATGTATTCAGAAATGTCTCTTCCAGCTCAGCCATAAAGAGGTTGGCATATTGGGGTGCTGTCCTGGTGCCCATCGCAGTGCCCATTATTTGTAGATAGATATTGTTAAAGCGGAAATAGTTGTGAGTTAAAATAAATTTGATTAATTTTTTAATAGTTTCTGGTGAGTATTGATGGTTCACTTATATATACTGTCATCTACCAACATTTGCTTATTTCCGATCTGACGAAGAAGGGCACCCTTCGAAAGCTAAACAAGAAATGTATTAAGTTATGTCCAATAAAAAAGGTATCATCTTATTTTCTTTTCCATGTTTTATTTTGTTTTATTTCTATTGATTACCTTTAAAAGTGGACTAACACGGCTACCACACTTCTCTACTCCAGATGATACCAAAATCTGCAATAGGGTAAACACCCATGATGGTGTGGATAACACGAGGATGGACTTGGTGAAGCTAGAGGAATGGTCTGGAATTTGGCAGCTCTAATGCTAAAAAATGCAGGGTCATGCATTTGGGCTACAAAAACCCGAGGGAAGGGTACAGTTTAGCGGGTGAAGAACTTTTATGCACAAAAGAGGAGCAGAACTTGGGTGTTTTCATATGTGATGATCTTAAGGCGACCAAAGAGGTAGAAAAGGTGACGGCGAAAGCAGAAGGATGCTTGGGTGCATAGGGAAAGGAATGGCCAGTAGGAAAAAGAAGATGATGATGCCCCTGTATAAGACTCTGATGAGACCTTATTTAGAATATCGTGTACAATTTTGGAGACGCACCTTCAAAAAGATACAACAGAATGGAGTTGGTCCAGAGGACAGATACTAAAATGGTCAGCGTATGGGACAGACTTAATATCTCAATATGTATACTTTGGAAGAAAGAAGGGAGAAAAAAAATATGATATAGACATTTAAATACCTACATGGCATAAATGCTTAGGAGGTGAGTCTCATTTGAAAGGAAGCTCTGGAATGAGGGGGCACAGGATGAAGGTGAAAGGGGATAGACTCAGAAGTAACCTGAGGAAACACTTTCTGAACACTTCTTTATGGATAGGGTGGTGAGTTCGTGGAACGGCCTCCCGGTAGAAGTGGTGGAGACGAAAACAGTATCTGAATTCAAGAAAGCTTGGGACAAGTACACTGGATCTCTAAGGAGTGGTAGGGAGAGTAGATGGCATGGTTGGGCAGACCACATAGGCTATATGGTCTTTACCTGCCTATATGTTTCTCTGTTTCTATGAAAAGAAGATACACCATTTTAATAACCTAGTATTACCTGTTTTAAAAAAACTGAACCATTGAAGCACAGTAGCTGTGAAACCTAACTTTGATAATATAACAATTAGCTTATTGAGATTCACCATGTCAATGGCTGCAGATATATTGAATTATAGTAACACCATATCTTTACCTCTACTTAACATATGCTTAACTTCAGTTGTTAAAGATAATAAATCCTGAAGCCATGTTGAGATTCATGAAATAAATTTACTTTCACATGTACTTGGATAATTGAGTGCTTATCACAAATTCAATCAATTTGGTAAAGAAAGGTATACTAGCAGTTAGTCTAAAATTTGCAACATGAGATAAATCTGAGCCAACAAACTTTGGAATTGGAGTTATAGATAGTGAAAACCATCCTTGATCTAATGTCAAATGAACCCAGTAAACTAACCCATGTAAGAAACTCAGAGGAGAATTTCTTAACAAAACAGAAGGACAGATATCCAAAGAACATGATGACAGTCAAACTTTTTAACAATAGGCTGTATCTCTTGAACTGACATGGATTCGAATGTAGACTATTCTCTGTCCACAGGTATATCAGATAAATACCCTTCCATCAGGTGTTCATCGCTTTCAAAATGTTCTGTTAAATCAAACGATTGATAAATCTTATTAACCTTTGATGAAAAATAAGTAGCTAATTCATTTGCTGAAGACCGAGAAGCAGTTGTAACTGATGCTAAACAAGATGGAAAAATAAATTGATTAATAAATTGAAATAGTTTCTTAAAATTAGGTCATTCAATCCCAACAAGTTTAGAAAAATAAGCTTGTTTAGTTGAGTTCATCCGATTTTTATAAGACTTTAACAATGTATACCATCTCTCCTTATCTCTATCTTTGGATTTACGCCACACTCGCTCGAGTTGATGACAATTATGCTTCAGCACTATACGATTTTCAGTAAACCAAGGTGCACTAATATTCCTGTGATAACATCTAGCCTTCAAAGGTGCTAATTCATCAAGAGTATTTAAGGTAATATTCCTTAATCTGTCAACAGTTTATCAGGATTTGTTTCAACAAAATTCAAATGTGAAAGCACTAAATCCCAAAACTTGTTTTTTTCATTTATCCTGTCTCATGTATATTTAGTCTGCTCATCATTTACAGATGGCAGAAAATTACAATTCAAGGTAAAAATACAACAATAATGATCCATGAACTAGAAGATATTAACCCAGAAAGATTACCAACTACCATATCAAATGTATGGCCCTTTTCATGAGTGGGAAGAAAAGCTGATAAATTAAAATATGAGTTATCCAGCAGTGACTAAAATTCAGAAACATCAGTATCATCACTTTTCTCTAGATGCAGATTAAAATCACCAAGATGAGTAAATTTTGTACTGGCATATAAAATCTGCTCGTACAAAATAGAAGACATAGAATACCACTGACCAGGAGATCTATATACCAATAAAATCCCAATAGAGTATTTATGTATTTATGACATTTATATCCCTCATTGTCCCGAAAAAGGGATCGAGCTCAGTGTGACATAGTTTAGATTAAATATACAAAGAATTAATTACATCAATAGTAATATAGTATGATGAAGTGGTTGAGATTTTATTTATTTATGCATTTGTCTCCACATTTCCCAATCAGGTAATCAGTTTAATGTGGATTACAGGTTACATCATGTAGACATGTTACAACAGCCGTTAAAAGTTAGATCTGTCCTTGAATCGTGTGCTGTTAACACTCTGGTATGGTGGTGTGACAGTTGCTGGCAGTGGCGTAGCCACAGGTGGGCCTGGGTGGGCCAGGGCCCACCCACTTAGGGTTCAGGTCCACCCAACAGTAGCACATGTTTAGTGGTAGCTGGTAGGGATCCCAAGCTGTGCCAGCTGAAGACTTCTCCCTGATGGTAACGAAAACGCTACTCTCCAAGATACCGGCACCTGCGCATGCTCAGTTTTCAGCGCATGCCTGCTGCAGACTACCAAGTTGGAGAGAAGCATTTTCCCACCAGCTGAGATATTGTTTTGGCGTGGGGGGGGGGGAAGAACATTTGGTGCCCACCCACTTCTTGCCTAGGCCCACCCATAATCTGCTGTCTGGCTACGCCCTTGGTTGCTGGACTTGATGGACCTTTGGTCTGCCTCAGTATGGCAATACTTATCTACTTACTAGTAAAAAAGGCCCGTTTCTGACACAAATGAAACGGGCGCTAGCAAGGTTTTCCTCGGAGTGTGTATGTTTGAGAGAGTGTATGTGAGAGTGACTGTGTGTGAGAGAGAGAGTGAATGTGCGAGTGTGTGTGTGTGAGAGAGAGTGAGTCTGGATGCGAGTGTGTCTGTGAGAGAAAGAGTGTGTGTGAGAATGAGAGTGTGTGCAAGTGCGTATGTGAGACAGTGTGAGAAAGAGAGAGCGTGTTTCACACAGATACAGTGTGTAAAGAGAGAGAGTGTGTGTGAGACAGACTCTCTGTGAGACCGAGTGTATGAGACCAAGAGAGTGTGTAAGTGACTATGTGAGACATAGAGAGTGAATGTGATACAGTGTGAGACATAGAGTGTGTGAGAGACAGTGTGTGAGAGTGAGAGAGAGAAAGACATTGACTGTGTGAGAGTGTGTGTGTGACAGAGATGCCCCCCTCCCTCTGGTGTTAGGCCCCCCCTCTCTCTCTGGTGTCTGAGCGTTACTGTGCAGGACGCTGAGCTCTGGCTGTGCTTCAAGGAACTGACCAATCCTATTTAATAGAATGCACCTCCAACATTCTGAAACCGAGAAACCTCGTGTGGTTGGTCACTTCTGCTTGTGACGAACCTGGAAGTACGTGATGTCAATTCAGGAGATGGATACAGAGAGCAGGAATGCCTCAGCCATGCAGTCAGCTTCAGAATGTTGGAGGTGCGTTTTATTATATAGGATTTTGATTATATGAGGTCATCAAAGAGTATTCTAAAGAAGTGGGCTTTCACGTGTTTTCGGAATGTTTAATTATCTATACTTTTGAGGGCTTTTGGTAGTGCATTCCATGTCTTGGGACAGATGCATGTGAAGTTGGTTGAATATGAAGAGTTGTATATGAGGCCTTGATATATGGGAAAGTGGAGATTGAGATAGGTTCTTGCTCCTCTGATTGCACTGCATGTAGGTAGTTCTATTAGGTTTGTCATGTACTCCGGTGCAAGTCCAATATTATTCAGTAGGCGAGTGAGCATATCATGAAGGATAACTGTGCTTTAACTGGTAGCCAGTGTAGGTTTTGGAGTAGTGGTTTGGTGCTTTCAAATCGGTTTTTACTGTAGATAAGTCTTGCTGCTGTGTTTTGTGCTGTTTGTAGTCTCTTTAGTGATTGTTCCTTACATCTGGCATAGATTCCGTTACAGTAGTCAGTATGGGCAAGGACCACAGATTGGACCAGTCTGCGGAATATGTTTCTTGGAAAGTAGTTTTTAATGCATTTCAGTTTCCACTGTAATACTGTACAGATCAAAAATTACTTAATTTCAATAACAGTAGTAAAGCATGACGAAGTGACTGAGATTGACATGTTATCAAGTTAACTGTAGTAATGTACAGATTAATAAATTCATAATACAGAGAAGACAAGATTGTCAATTAGTTGTTAAGGGCTAATGTAATGAATTTTGAAAGGAGTTTGTAAAAACATAAGGGCGTCAGATCAGAGACAGACTGCAGAACCACTGGGGACGAAGAGGGAGGCTGGTACTGGCTGCTCAGAGACCTCTGCACTGGCACCTCATATGAAGGAGAAGCCGAATTGCTCGGTGCCCTGGAGCTCCCGGCACCTTGTGCCAAAGAGGATTGATGCTAATGCTTCTTGGTATTCGCCTGGTATTTGTTGTTCTGGGATCTTGCCAGATGCTTGTAACCTGGATTGGCCACTGTTGGAAACAAGATGCTGGGCTTGATGGACCTTTGGTCTGTCCCAGTATGGCAGTGCTTATATTCTTATCTTTTAAAAGTAGCTTCAAGTACTTTTATTAATCTCAATACTAATATTTCCTTTATGCTAAGTCATGGTGGCTTCTTCCCAAACAACACAGGCTCAATTATAGTTACTCCTATTCCAAAAATTCTATCTGCCTCAATCAAAGATGTCACTAATTACAGACCAGTAGCATCTATTCACCTTCTAACTAAAGTCATGCATCCCAGCTAATGGAATATCTCTCATCCTACTCACTCTTGCTTAATTGCCAGTCAGGTTTTAGATCTTCCTATGGCACTGAAACAGTGCTCGCCATTTTAATTTCAAACTTCAAGAAAGAAATTAGTTTTGGCAAAAAGATAATATTAATATAATTTGATATGTCGAGTGTGTTTGACGTGGTGGATCACGACATATTATTAAACATTCTAGATCACTTTGGTCTAAGTGGTAATGTCCTTCAGTGGTTTAAAGATTTTCTTAAGTTCTGATCTTGCCAAGTTAAGATGGCATGTTCTATTTCTCTTCTTTGGCCTCAGACTGTGGGGTACCTCAGGGTACTCTCTCCACCATTTTATTCAATGTAATGATGTCTCCTTTGGATAGAAGATTGGAATATGCAGGTTTCAAAACCTTCATATATGCAGATGATGCAGATATACTTCCCATTTGTAAATACATTTCGCCGAGGACAAGCAGGCTACTTGATCTCACTGATGGGTTGACGTCCGATGGCAGCCCCAGGTCCGGAAATCTTCCTAGCAACAAAGCTTGCTACAGCCCTTGTGCATGCACCACGCATGCGCGGCTGTCTTCCCGGCCATCACGCGAACGTGCCCCTCAGTCTCTTTTTTTCCTTGGTCAGAGCAGCTGTTTTATGGTTGCTCTGCGCCTCAGGAGAGAGCCCTATTCGCGATTTACCGTCTTTTTCTTCTTTTTTCGCGAGTTCGCCCGTGTTCTTCTTTGTTTAAAAAAAAAAAAACTCCAAACTTCCCTGTTTTCTTAGTGTTTTGATAAGTTTCTTTCGTTTGCATGTGCGGCCCTGTTGGTCGCCCGTACGGGTTTTTCCCCTTTTTTCTGTGCTTTATTTGGTGCCATCATGTCTTTTGATTTCACCGCCATGATTTTTCCGTCAATGTCATCGAAGATCGCCTGCAGCTTCAAGAAGGGCACTCGGTGCAGCCGGGCAATCTCAGCCACTGATCCACACGCTTCGTGTATTCAGTGTCTTGGGGCGGGTCATCGCCCCGACACTTGTACTTTGTGTTGTGGCCTTAAAAAGCGGACACAAGCGTCGAGATTAGCTGAGTGGGAGCGCCTGTTCCAAGTTTCGCCTGGCCCTTCGGAGTCGAATTGAATATCCAGGTATGTCCACTGACCCGGAAGTTAACTGGGCACCGGCCAATATTCAGACCAATGATCAGTTAACTCGCATGAAATTAGGACAGCTGTTTTGCTGTCCTAACTTTATGTGTTTATTTGGTTGGTTAGTGGACTGAATATCACTGATAACCATCTAAGTTGCTGCTCTGCATACCCTTACTCCACACCTAGCCTGCCCCTAACCAAGCCAGTTAGGGGATATCCAGTTAGAAGTTATATTCATTGATACTACCCAATTAAGTGCCGCTGCATATCGGTGGCCGGTTAACCAGCAAGAACTTGTCCTGCCTGGTTAAACCGTTTTGAATATCAACCCTTTAGTTACTTTCTACAAATTAATGCCATCCCGGAATACCTCTGAGAAAATGTGAGTATGTACTTTGTAAAATGGCACAAATAATTTTACCGACAGGTAAATGGTGTTTAAAATTGCCTTTGTGGGCTTGGGTGGTTATAAACTTGCATAACCACAAATGCATATAAAAGTACACACATAGAAAGTGTGTTCCTGCTTGTATGCATGTGTTCTGCTTTTAACTCCTAACCCTTATTCACTTGTTCAGAACTCTTATTTTATCATCCTCACTTTAATATTCCTTTAACTTTTATTTGTCCTGTTTGTCTGTCCTAATTAGATTGTAAGCTCTGTTGAGCAGGGACTGTCTCTTCATATTCAAGTGTACAGCGCTGCGTACGTTTAGTAGCGCTATAGAAATGATAAGTAGTAGTAGATGTCGGCAGCGGTACCAAGATCGTAAGGGGCAGTGTCGATGTCAGCACCGGAGAGTGCATCGTCGTCGGGAGCGCAGGTAATGGCTGTCCAGAGACCATCTCACTCTGGTAGCAGTGGGCCATCGAGTGGGTCTCCACCTGCCTCGAGGGCTCCTGCGGTGCAGGGCCATTGGGACCGACCCTCTTCGGACCCGACCCCGAGGAGACGTTTGGATTCCACGTCTTCCTCGTCGGTACCGGGGGGTACCGAGACCGTGCTTCGAGCGAAGGCGAAAAAGCACCGTCATCGGTCACCCTCCCGTCATGGTACCGAGAGCTCCGGGATGCCGAAGGATTCGGCACCCGTGAAGTGTCGACGCCGGGAGGACCGCTCACCCTCCATACAGGAGGTGTCGATGCGCACTTCTCTGGACAGCCCAGTACCGCCTCCTCGCCCTACACAGATTCTGGCTCCATCTCCTGCACCGACCCCACAGCCTTGCCCGACAATCTAGATGAGCGCCTCCATGCCATTCTTCCAGGGATCCTGGAAAGGCTGCTGCGACTGTCTTTCCCGGTACCGGTGGTGCTTGCGCCGTCGGTACCGTTGAGAGATGCAGCGGCTGGCTCCCCGCCTGTGGTGAGGCCCTCGATGTCAGTACCGCCTGCGGTATCAGTCTCAGCTGCCACCCAAGTGGATTCCCCGTCAATGAAGGGAGCTTCATCGCCGTCAGCACGGGAGTCCACTTCTCGACACCGTCATCGGGGACATCACTCCTCGGCATCGAGACGGGCCCGGCTTCAGACTACTGTCAGAGAACTCATGTCTGATACCGAGGGGGAGGCCTCGTGAGAGGCAGAGGAAGACCCAAGATATTTCTCGGATGAGGAGTCCTGTGGTCTTCTGATCCTACTCCTTCGCCAGAGAGAAAGCTTTCTCCCTCCCAAGAGTTTATCTTTCTCTTCCTTTGTTCGGGAAATGTCTACGGCCATTTCCCTTCCCAGTGGTCACTTAGGATAAGCCCCCATCCAAGATGGCCGCGGTATGATCGGCGTCAGCGGACGCGTTGCAATCCGGCTCTAGTAAACACTGGAAAGAGAGCCTTACCTGCCGTTTGCGATGGGTAAGAGACGGGGGAAGGTCAGGGAGATTCCCTCTCTCCCTGGAAGTAGACCCCCGCTCCAACAGTCGACGCTCGAGCGGTTTGGAATCGCCTCCGGTTCAGAAGTGACATCTACCCCTGCTGCTGGAGCCAGCGTATCAGAGCTGGCCGACAGTGTCAACGGGGCTTCCTTGAGCCCTGTTCTGCGTGCAGCGCCCCCTCAACCAGGAAGTGAGCGCTTCGTGATGAGTCCTGCTGCTCAAACCCCGATGGGAGAAGAGAGCATTCAGGGAGGGAACCTACACGAAGCCGGAACAAATGCTGCCAGCTTGAATATACCAGAGGGTAGTTCTGCTCCTGTAGTTTCTACTACAATTGTGAGTATCCTGGAACAAACTGCTAGAGCACCTCAACTGGTTTTCGAGGGAAAAGAAAAACCTGCTGTAGTGACGCTAGAGTCACTTTGGGAACTGAATTCTTCCACTCTCTCTGCCTTACAGACTTTGATAGCAAAGAATACTGAAAGTATCAAGGCCATAGCCGAAACTGCATTAAAACAATTACAAATTAATGATTACCAAGCCATGGAGGTTAAAACTCTATCTGAAAAATTTGCAAAAATGGAACTTGTGGAACAATCTTTGATTAAGGACAGGTGTTTTGCCTCTAAGCGCTTGGAGTATTTGGAGAACCAATCAAAGAGACTTAACCTGCGTATTATAAACTTTCCAAAATCGCCACATTACTTCAGTACAAATGGTTAAGAAATATCTAGTGGAGGTTCTGGGAATGACTGATAGTTCATTACCACCTATTACAAGAGCATATTATTTACAGAGTACTGGTAAAGTACTAGATAATTTAAATCCT
The DNA here is from genome assembly GCF_901765095.1 of Microcaecilia unicolor. Lineage (NCBI taxonomy): Eukaryota > Metazoa > Chordata > Amphibia > Gymnophiona > Siphonopidae > Microcaecilia > Microcaecilia unicolor. The sequence goes on from NC_044036.1 coordinate 212,136,805, forward strand.
TCAGGTGGAATGAATCTAACTGAGTTCCTAGAATCCTCTCTGGAGGTGGTCACGCAAAGGTTAACTTTGTTGGTGACATTTGCCCTCGAGATAGATAGAGATGCAGTGCTCAGGCTGTCCTTGAGACATCTAAATTCTTTATTTTTGGGCTCAAAAGTAAGGGTTTTCCCGGACCTCTCCAGGGAAACCCAGAAGAGACGAAAGTTATTTTTATTACTGCGTTCAAGGGTAGTAGCACTTGGTGCAAATTTTCAATTAAAGTTTCCTTGTGTTTGCAGGATTCTATACCAAACAAAGCAATTTCAGTTTTTTGAACCCAGTCAATTGGAGGATTTTTTGAAAAGCAAAGAGGGTGTGATTGTGAGAATTTAGAACCAAATGTAACACTGTATAGCAGCCTGGAATAGGTCATTCTGAATATGACGCAATCTGTTGACAATTATAATTGATTGAGCTTTGTTATATTAGCTCATAAATATATATATTTTCCATTTTGGGTCAATTACATTTATTTGTGGACGATAGTCATTATTTGCTTTTTAGAATTATGATTTTGTAATTAAAGATGGTATTCTTGCATGTATCGTGTAATATTCAAGATTGATTGAATATTGTATAATGAAAAAATTTGAAAAATAAAATAATAATAAAAAAAAAAAAGGATAAGCCCAGGGCTGAGATGTTCGAGGTCCTGGACTATCCTTCACCACCTAAGGAGTCATCCACTGTTCCCCTACATAATGTCCTTAAGCAGACATTGATGGCAAACTGGGTGAAACCACTAACTAATCCCACCATTCCTAAGAATGCTGAGTCCCAGTATCAGATTCACGGGGACCAGGAAGACCCAACTGCCTCACGACTCTGCGGTTGTGGATTCCGCTCTCAAGAGATCTCGGAGTTCTAGGGATTACGCCTCGTCGCCCCCGGGGCGAGAGTCTAGAACTCTGGACTCTTTTGGGAGGAAGGCCTATCATTCCTCTATGCTCGTGGCCAAGATTCAGTCGTACCAGCTCTACACGAGCATCCATATGCGGAATAATGTGAGGCAACTGGCGGACTTGGTCGATAAGCTCCCTTCGGAGCAGGCCAAGCCTTTTCAGGAGGTGGTCAGGCAGCTGAAGGCGTGTCGTAAATTCCTGTCCAGGGGTGCTTATGACACTTTTGATGTTGCGTCTAGGGCGCTGCTCAAGGTATAGTGATGCGCAGACTCTCATGGCTGCATGGCTCCGACCTGGAGAATCAAGTCCAGCAGCGGATTGCCGACACTCCTTGCTGGTGGGATAACATTTTTGGCAAGAAGGTCGAGCAGGTGGTAGAACAGCTCCATCAGCAGGAAACCGCACTCGTCAAACTCTCCTACCGGACGCCTTCAGCATCTACCTCTTCAGGTAGACGTTTTTATGGAGGTCGGAAGAATGCTTTCTACACTTACAATAAGTGCAGGTACAATCCTCCTTCCCGCCAGCCTGCTCAGGCTAAGCCCCAGCGCTCTCGTTCACGTCAACAGCGTGCGCCTCAACAGGCCCCTGCAGCTTCCCAGCAAAAGCAAGGGACAGGCTTTTGACTGGCTCCAGGGGAGTATAGCCGACATAAAGGTGTCTGTGCCGGACGATCTACCGGTCAGAGGGAGGTTAAAATTTTTTCACCAACGATGGCCTCTTCTAACCTCCGACCAGTGGGTTCTCCAAATAGTCCAGCTAGGATACTCCCTCAATTTGATCACAAAAGCTCCAAATTGTTCACCGGGAGCTCAATCCTTTTGCTTCCAGCACCAATGTGGTCGAGCCTGTTCCACCAGGGCAAGAAGGGCTGGGATTCTATTCCAGGTACTTCCATGTGCAAAAGAAAACAGGGGGAATGCGTACCATCCTAGACCTAAGGGCCCTGAACAAATATCTGATTCTAGAAAAGTTCAGGATGTTTTCCCTGGGCACCCTTCTTCCCATGATTCAGGAAAACGATTGGCTATGCTCTCTGGACTTGAAGGATACTTATACGCACATCCCGATACTGCCAGCTCACAGACAGTATCTTCGATTCCGTCTGGGGACACAGCACTTTCAGTATTGTCTACTGCCCTTTGGGCTTGCCTCCACGCCCTGGATGTTCACCAAATGTCTGGCAGTAGTGGCAGCGTCTCTACGCAAGTTGGGAGTGCATGTCTTCCCTTATCTCGACAATTGGCTGGTGAAGAACACTTCCGAGGCAGGAGCTCAGTAGTCCATGCAGATGACTATTCAACTCCTGGAGCTACTCGGGTTTGTTATAAATTACCCAAAGTCCCATCTTCTTCCAGTTCTACAACTAGAATTCATAGGAGCTCTGCTGGACTCAAAGATGGCTCAAGCCTACCTCCCCGAGGTGAGGGCAGACAATCTTCTGTCCCTCTGTTCTTGGGTCAGAGCGTCTCAGCAGATCACAGCTCGGCAGATGTTGAGATTGCTGGGCCATATGGCCTCCATAGTTCATGTGACTCCCATGGCCCGCCTCCACATGAGATCAGCTCAATGGACCCTAGCTTCCCAGTGGTGTCAAGCTGCGGGGGATCTAGAGGATGTTATCCAGCTGTCCACAGTGTTTCTTCAATTCCCTCTATTGGTGGACAATTCAATCCAATTTGACCTTGGGACGTCCCTTTCAAATTCCTCAGCCACAAAAGGTGCTGACGACGGATGCGTCTCTTCTGAAAATAATGCTCCTGAAAATAGAACTGAGGCAGAGGAAAAAGCAATAGAGTTGGAACAAAAAGACATGAAGGTACCCAAAGTGAAAAGACACCCCCAAATTACTAATGTTGAAACACATACCAAGAAATATAGATGGAAAGCGATGGCCACAAATGCTCGTAGTCTAAGCAATAAAGTTCATGACCTTCAAGCCCTGATGTTGGAGGCAGACTTAGATGTTGTTGCAATCACAGAGACATGGCTCAACGGTTCCCACGAATGGGATACAAGCATACCAGGCTATAATCTATTTAGGAAGGATAGAGAGAGTCGTAAAGGTGGAGGAGTAGCTCTGTATGTGAGGAATGATATCATGGCGACTGAAATGACAGGGACCTGGGGAAAAGAAGAAGCGATATGGATTACCTTAAAAAGAGAGGATAGAACCTCGGTCCAAGTGGGTGTTGTCTACAAACCCCCGACACAATTAGAGGACCTAGATAAAGATCTGATCGCAGATATTCAAAAATTAGGAAAGAAAAAAGAGGTTCTGTTGATGGAGATTTCAATCTGCCGGATGTAGATTGGAAGGTTCCGTCTGCCAAATCGGAAAGAAGTAGAAAGATCGTGGATGCTTTCCAAAGTGCTCTGCTCAGACAGATGGTGACGGAACCCACGAGGGAGGGAGCAATGCTGGATCTGGTGCTCACAAATGTCCGAGTGAGTGCACACCTGGGAAGCAGTGACCATCAAATGGTTTGGTTTGATATAACGGCCGGTGGAGGGCGGCCACTCTAAACTCAAAGTCCTGGATTTCAAGCGTGCTGACTTTAGTAAAATGGGGGAATACCTGAGGAAGGAGATGATGGGCTGGAAGGACGTACATGAAGTGGAAGGGCAGTGGTCCAGGCTGAAAGAAGTAATAAATAGGGCCACAGACCTTTATGTAAGGAGAGTAAATAAAAGCAAGAGAAAAAGGAAACCGATATGGTTCTCCAAGCAAGTGGCCGAGAAAATAAAGGCTAAAGAGTTAGCGTTCCAGAAATATAGAAAATCTCAAGAAGAGGAACACGGGGAGGAATACCGGATGAAACTGAAAGAAGCCAAGAGAGAGGTACATCTGGCGAAGGCGCAAGCGGAAGAACAAATGGCTAGAAATGTAAGGAGGGGCGACAAAAATTTCTTCAGATATATTAGTGAAAGAAGAAGGACTAAAAAGGGAATTGTGAGACTAAAAGATACAGCGAACCGCTATGTAGATAATGATGAAGAAAAAGCCAATTTGCTAAATAGATACTTTTGTTCTGTTTTCACTGAAGAAAATCCTGGAGAAGGACCGCGAGGGACTGGCAAAAGTACACCTGAGAATGGAATGGATATAGCACCGTTCATGGAAGAGAGTGTGTATCAACAACTTGGAAAGCTAAAGGTGGACAAAGCCATGGGACCGGACGGGATCCACCCCAGAATATTGAGAGAGCTCAGAGAGATTCTGGCGGGTCCTCTTAAAGATTTGTTTAATAAATCCTTGGAGACGGGAGAGGTTCCGAGGGACTGGAGAATGGCTGAGGTGGTCCCTCTTCACAAAAGTGGTGATAGGGAAGAAGCTGGAAACTACAGGCCGGTAAACCTCACTTCTGTTATTGAAAAAGTAATGGAAGCGATGCTGAAGGAAAGTTGCAAGATCCGAGACAACATGGTTTCACCAAAGGGAAATCGTGCCAAACAAATCTTATTGAATTCTTTGACTGGGTGACAGGAGAATTAAATCAAGGACGTGCTATGGACGTAATCTACCTAGATTTCAGCAAGGCTTTTGACATGGTTCCCCACAGGAGGCTCTTAAATAAACTAGACGGGCTGAAGATAGGACCCGAAGTGGTGAACTGGATTAGGAACTAGTTGACAGGCAGACGCCAGAGGGTGGTGGTAAATGGAGTTCGCTCGGAGGAGGGAAAGGTGAGTAGTGGAGTGCCTCAGGGATCGGTGCTGGGGCCGATTCTGTTCAATATATTTGTGAGTGACATTGCTGAAGGGTTAGAAGGTAAAGTTTGCCTATTTGCGGATGATACTAAGATTTGCAACAGAGTGGACACCCGGGAGGGAGTGGAAAGCATGAAAAGGGATCTGAGGAAGCTAGAAGAATGGTCTAAGGTTTGGCAATTAAAATTCAATGTGAAGAAATGCAAAGTGATGCATTTAGGGAGTAGAAACCCACGAGAGCCTTATGTGTTAGGCGGGGAGAGTCTGATAGGTAGTGAGGGGGAGAGGGATCTTGGGGTGATAGTATCCGAGGATCTGAAGGCGACGAAACAGTGTGACAAGGCGGTGGCCGTAGCGAGAAGGTTGCTAGGCTGTATAGAGAGAGGTGTGATCAGCAGAAGAAAGGAAGTGTTGATGCCCCTGTACAAGTCGTTGGTGAGGCCCCACCTGGGGTATTGTGTTCAGTTTTGGAGGCCGTACCTCGTGAAGGATGTTAAAAAAATGGAAGCGGTGCAAAGATAAGCTACAAGAAAGGTATGGGATTTGCGTTCCAAGACGTATGAGCAGAGACTTGCTGACCTGAACATGTATACCCTGGAGGAAAGGAGGAACAGGGGTGATATGATACAGACGTTCAAATACTTGAAAGGTATTAATCCGCAAAGAAATCTTTTCCGGAGATGGGAAGGCGGTAGAACGAGAGGACATGAAATGAGATTGAAGGGGGGCAGACTCAAAAAAGATGTCAGGAAGTATTTTTTCACGGAGAGGGTGGTGGATGCTTGGAATGTCCTCCCGCGGGAGGTGGTGGAGATGAAAATGGTAACGGAATTCAAACATGCGTGGGATGTGCATAAAGGAATCCTGTGCAGTAGGAATGGATCCTCAGAAGCTTAGCCAAAATTGGGTGGCGGAGCAGGTGGGGGGAAGAGAGGTTGGTAGTTGGGAGGCGAGGATAGTGGAGGGCAGACTTATACGGTCTGCCAGAGCCGGAGATGGGAGGCGGGACTGGTGCTTGGGAGGTGGGAAATACTGCTGGGCAGACTTGTACGGTCTGTGCCCTGAAAAAGGCAGGTACAAATCAAGGTAAGGTATACACATATGAGTTTATCTTGTTGGGCAGACTGGATGGACCGTGCAGGTCTTTTTCTGCCGTCATCTACTATGTTACTATGTTCTGGGGTGGGGAGCTCATGTCGATGGGCTCCACACTCAAGTAGTTTGGTCCCTCCAGGAAACCAGTCTTCAGATCAACCTCCTGGAGTTGAGAGCGGTCTGGAACGCGCTAAAGGCTTTCAGAGATCGGCTGTCCAATCAAATTATTCAAATTCAGACAATCAGGTTGCCATGTACTACATCAACAAGCAGGGGGGCACCGGCTCTCGCCCCCTGTGTCAGGAAGCCATTCAGATGTGGCTTTGGGCTCGCCGGCACGGCATGTTTCTCCAGGCCACCTATCTGGCAGGCGTAAACAACAGTCTGGCCGACAGGTTGAGCAGGATAATGCAACCTCACAAGTGGTCTCTCAAATCCTCAGTGGTACGTCAGATCTTCCAAGCGTGGGGCACCCACTTGGTGGATCTTTTCGCCACTCGACTCAATCACAAGGTCTCTCAGTTATGTTCCAGACTTCAGGCCCATGGCAGACTAGCGTTGGATGCCTTTCTCCTACATTGGGGAAAGGGCCTCCTGTATGCATATCCTCCCATACCTTTGGTGGGGAAGACTTTGCTGAAACTCAAGCAGGATTGTGGAACCATGATTCTGATCGCTCCCTTCTGGCCACGTCAGATTTGGTTCCCACTTCTTCTGGAGTTGTCCTCCGAAGAATCGTGGAGATTGGAGTGTTTTCCAACCCTCATTACGCAGAACGAGGGGCGCTTCTGCATCCCAACCTCCGGTCCCTGGCTCTCACGGCCTGGATGTTGAGAGCGTAGACTTTGCCTCCTTGGGTCTTTCGGAGGGTGTCTCCCGAGTCTTGCTTGCTTCCAGGAAAGATTCCACTAAAAAGAGTTACTCTTTTAAATGAAGGAGGTTTGCCATCTGGTGTGACAGCAAGGCCCTAGACCCTTGCTCTTGTCCTACACAGACCCTGCTTGAACACCTTCTGCACTTGTCCGAGTCTGGTCTTAAGACCAACTCTGTAAGAGTTCATCTTAGTGCAATTAGTGCTTATCATTATCGTGTGGAGGGTAAGCCTATCTATGGACAGCCTTTGGTCGTTTGCTTTATGAGAGGTTTGCTTTTGTCAAAGCCCCCTACAGTGTCATGGGATCTCAACGTCGTTCTCACCCAGCTGATAACCTCCTTTTGAGTCACTGAATTCCTGCCATCTGAAGTACTTGACCTGGAAGGTCATTTTCTTGGTGGCTTTTACTTCAGCTCATAGAGTCAGTGAACTCCAAGGCTTGGTAGCCCATGCTCCATATACTAAATTTCATCATAACAGAGTAGTCCTCCGCACTCACCCTAGGTTCTTGCCCAAGGTGGTGTCTGAACCAGTCAATTGTCTTGCCAACATTTTTTCCCTGTCCTCATACCCGCCCTGCTGAGCGTCAGTTGCACACATTAGACTGCAAAAGAGCATTGGCCTATCTGGTGCGGACAAGCCCCTTCAGACAGTCCATCGAAATGTTTATTTCTTTTGACCCCAACAGAAGGGGAGTGGCTGTCGGGAAACGCACCATTTCCAATTGGCTAGCAGATTGCATTTCCTTCACTTATGCCCTAGCTGGGCTGACTCTTGAGGGTCATGTCACAGCTCACAGTGTTAGAGCCATGGCAGCGTCATTGGCCCACTTGAAGTCAGCCACTATTGAAGAGATTTGCAAGGCTGCGACGTGGTCATCAGTCCACACATTCACATCTCATTACTGCCTTCAGCAGGATACCCGACGCAACAGTCGGTTTCGGCAGTCGGTACTGCAGAATCTGTTTGGGGTTTAGAATCCAACTCCACCCCCCTAGGCCCATTTTTATTCTGTTCCAGGCTGCACTCTCAGTTAGATGTTCTAGTTGGTAGGTCAATTCTTGTTATGTCCTCGCCCCTTTGAGGCCCAGTTGACTCTGTTTGTTGTTTTGAGTGAGCCTGGGGGCTAGGGATACCCCATCAGTGAGAACAAGCAGCCAACTTGTCCTTGGAGAAAGCAAAAGATACATACCTGTAGCAGGTATTCTCCAAGGACAGCAGGCTGATTGTTCTCACCAACCCGCCCTCCTCCCCTTTGGAGTTGTCTCTTCCCTTCTCTTGCTTTGTAAGTTGACTTAGGGGCACGTTCACGCGATGGGTGGGAAGACGGCTGCGCATGCGCAGTGCGCGCACTCGTGCGCACGAGGGCTCTAGCAAGCTTTGTTACTAGGAAGATTTCCGGACCTGGGTCTGCCGTCGGACGTCAACCCATCAGCGAGAACAATCAGCCTGCTGTCCTCTGAGAATACCTGCTACAGGTATGTATCTTTCGCTTTCTGAAATCATGCACCAAATCAAATTAGGTTTTAACCTTATAGAATCCTGGGCATCTGAATTCAGATTAAAACTCAATAGGGACAAAACTAAATTCCTGCTCATTGCTAACCCTTACAATCCCACTTTTCAACTCTTTTACTATTAATCAAACTTCTTATTCTAATGAATCTAATCTAAAGGTCCTAGGCGTTACCATTGATCATCAGCTGTCATTTGAGAATTATGCTTCCAAGGTCATTGTCAAATCCTTCATTACCCTCTGGAAGCTTAAACGTATCTGGCCCTTTTCCATATAGAACCCTCAGATTCCTGGTTCAATCTCTAGTTCTTTCACAGCTGGATTACTGCAATGCTATCCATTCAGGTTGTAAGGAACGGGTCCTGAAAAGACTCCAAACTGTTCAAAATACAGCTGCTCGATTGTCATTACAAGTACCCCGTTATGAATGAGCCACTCCTTTGCTAATCAGATTACACTGGCTCCCCATTAAAGCTAAGTAATGTACCTTTATTTATCAAATACTGCATGGTGTAGCTCCAGGCTATATGAATCACTTAATTGAAGTATCTTCACGTACAGCCTTCCCTGGAGTCAGGGATTTTCTCATACTCCATCCGCCGAACTTTCTACAAATCAGTATTCTCCACAGATTTCACCTATATTTAACTGCATGTTGGAATTCTCTTCCAAAATCAATTCAATTTCAACCTAATTACACTCAATTTTGAAAATCACTAAAAACACCCATCTCTGAGACCTGGTGGAAGGAGGATAACCAGTGGGACACAAATTATATCGTACTGATAGGGTGGACCAGAATGGGGGAGGAGTAACACTGTATATTAATGAAAGCCTTGAATCAAATAGATTGAAAATTCTGCAAGAAACAAAAGACCTCTTGGAATCATTGTGGATCGACATTCCAAGTGTTAAGGGGAAAAGGACGGTGGTAGGGGTGTACTACCGTCCGCCCGACCAGGATGAGCAAACAGACGCAGTCATGTTAAAGGAAATTAGTGACGCTAATAAAGTAGGCAACGCAATAATAATGGGTGATTTTAATTACCGTAAATCTTGGAATATGTAGAATATAATCTCCACTGTCCTCAAAAATTCTACAACTGTTGAAGTGTTGTTCAAAGGTGAATATGGACTCTCAAACATTAAAGATCGTAGAGAAAAAAGACCTCAGTATAACCGGACACTCCTCTTTTTAAAGGACACACCTTTTAGTTAGAGAGGGGACCTCATTAATCATAAGTCTTAAAAAAACTCCAACAGTGGAGTTTTTTTAAAGACTTATGATTAATGAGGTCCTCTCTCTAACTACTACTACTACTACTTAACATTTCTAGAGCGCTACTAGGGTTACGCAGCGCTGTACAGATTAACATAAATTGACATAAAGGTCAGTCCCTGCTCCAAGGAGCTTACAATCTAAAGGGCAAAATGTCAAGTAGGGGCAGTCCAGATTTCCTGAATAGAGGTATGATGGTTAGGTGCCGAAGGCGACATTGAAGAGGTGGGCTTTGAGCAAGGCTTTGAAGATGGGCAGGGAGGGGGCCTGGTGTATGGGCTCAGGGAGTTTATTCCATGCATGGGGTGAGGCAAGGCAGAAAGGGCGGAGCCTGGAGTTGGCGGTGGTGGAGAAGGGTACTGACAGGAGGGATTTGTCTTGAGAACGGAGGTTACGGGAAGGAATGTAAGGGGAGATGAGGGTAGAGAGATTGGGAGGGGCTGTAGATCGAGTGCATTTGTAGGTTAAAAGGAGAAGCTTAAACTGTATGCGGTACCTGATCGGAAGCCAGTGAAGTGACTTGAGGAGAGGGGTGATATGAGTGTACCAGTTCAGGCAGGAGATAAGACGTGCAGCAGAGTTTTGAACAGACTAAAGGGGGGATAGGTGGCAAAGTGGGAGGCCAGTGAGGAGTAGGTTGCAGTAGTCAAGGCGAGAGGTAATGAGAGAATGGATGAGAGTTCAGGTGGTGTGCTCAGACAGGAAGGGGCGAATTTTGCTGATGTTATAGAAGAAGAAGCGACAGGTCTTGGCTATCTGCTGGATATGCGCAGAGAAGGAGAGGGAGGAGTCAAAGATGACTCCGAGGTTGCGGGCAGATGAGATGGGGATGATGAGGGTGTTATCAACAGAGATAGAGAGTGGAGGGAGAGGAGAAGTGGGTTTGGGAGGGAAGACAATAAGCTCGGTCTTGGCCATGTTCAGTTTCAAGTGGCGGTTGGACATCCAGGTCGCAATGTCGGCTAAGCAGGCTGATACTTTAGCCTGGGTTTCTGCAGTGATGTCTGGTGTGGAGAGATAAAGCTGGGTATCATCAGCATAAAGATGATATTGGAACCCATGGGAGGAGATTAGGGAACCCAGGGAGGAAGTGTAGATTGAGAAAAGAAGGTGTCCAAGGACAGATCCCTGAGGAACTCCAACAGAGAGCGGGATGGGGGTGGAGGAAGAACCCTGAGAATGTACTCTGAAGGTACGATGGGAGAGATAAGAGGAGAACCAGGAGAGGACAGTGCCCCGGAACCCAAGTGAGGACAGTGTGGCGAGAAGTAAGTTATGATTGACAGTGTCAAAAGCAGCGGATAGGTCGAGGAGGATAAGGATGGAGTAGTGACCTTTGGATTTGGCAAGGAACAGGTCGTTGCAGACTTTAGATAGTGCCGTTTCCGTTGAGTGTAGGGGGCGAAAGCCGGATTGAAGTGGATCGAGGATGGCGTGAGAGGATAGAAAATCAAGGCAGTGGCTGTGAACGGCACGTTCAAGTATCTTGGAGAGGAAGGGTAGGAGGGAAATGGGGCGGTAGTTGGAGGGACAGGTAGGGTCGTGATGGTTTTTTGAGGAGTGGTGTGACTACAGCATGCTTGAAGGTGTCAGGGACAGCTGCAGTGGAGAGAGAGAGGTTGAGGATATGACAGATGGGGGGGTGACAGTAGGAGTGATGGTGTTAAGTAAGTTGGTGGGGATGGGGTCTGAGGAACAGGTAGTGCATTTCGAAGAGGAGAGAAGATAGGTGGTTTCCTCTTCGGTGATATCGGGAAAAGAGGAGAAGGAGGCCTGGGTTGGTTGGTTGAGGGAGTGTGTTACAGGGTGAGGAGGAGGAGAAGATGCTTTGGAGGTGAATTCGAGGTTGATTTTCTGCACCTTGTCGCGAAAGTAGTCCGCCAGTGCTTGAGGAGAGAGTGAGGGGGGGTGGGAGCAGAGGGCACTTTGAGGAGGGAGTTAAGGGTGGCGAAGAGACGACGGGGGTTAGAACTGAGGGAGTTAGTCAATTGGGTGTAATAGTCCTGTTTGGCAAGGAATAGGGAGGACTGGAAGGAGGATAACATGAATTTATAATGAATGAAATCGGTGTGGGTGCGAGATTTCCTCCAGAGGCGTTCAGCTGATTGGGCGCAGGAGCGAAGGTATCGGGTGCAAGGTGTCAGCCAGGGCTGGGGATTAGTACGCCTCATGGGACGGGAGATGGGCGGTGCAAGGGCGTCAAGAGCAGAGGAGAGAGTCATTGTATGTGGAGACAGCCTTGTCGACAGTCTCAGAGGACATGATAGAAGGGAGGAGATCAGAGATAGTAGAGGATAAGATGGGAGGGTCGACCGCCTGGAGATTCCTAGAAGTAGTGGTTAGTATTGGGCGGGACTGAGGGGGAGGGTGATGAAGTGTGAAGGTGATCAGTTGATGGTCAGAGAGAGGAAGAGCTGAGGCGCAGAAATTGGAGGGTGAGCAGGTAGAAGAGAGGACGAGGTCAAGACAGTGGCCAGATCGGTGAGTGGGGGTGGTGGTGGAGCTCAGTAGGAGGTTGAAGGAGGAGGTTAGAGTGAGGAATTGAGAAGCGTATGAGTCGGAAGGGTTATCAGTGTGTATGTTAAAATCACCAAGAATGAGGGATGGGGATGAGGGCTCAAGAAAAACGGAGAGCCAGGCATCGAAGTCAGTAAGGAAGGAAGGGAGGGACTTATTAGGGGGGCGGTAAATGACTGCAACTGAGTGGCAGCGGGTAGAATAGACGGATGGAGTGGACTTCTAAGGATGAGAAACAGTGAGACTGTGGCAGGAGGAGAGGTTGAAAACTGCAGGAGGACGAAAGTAATAACCTGCCACCGCGGCCAGCTGGGCGGGGAGAATGGGAGAAAAGATAACCACTGTGGCATAGGGCCGCGACTGAGGCAGAGTCATCAGGGGTGAGCCAGTTTTCAGTTAGGGCGAGCAGGTAAAGGGAATGGGAGATGAAGAGATCATGGGTGAAGGAAAGTTTGTTGCAGACCGAGCATGCATTCCACAGTGCACACGAGAAGGGGAGGGAGGAGGGGGGAGGAGGGGAATAGAGATGAGATTGGCGATATCGCGGAAACTTTTGCATGGATGAAGCGAGGACGAGGACAGGTGTGGGGGACCTGGGTTGGGATTGATGTCTCCCGCGGATAGCAGGAGAAGGAGCAAGAGAGTGCAGAGGAGGGTGGGGGAGGTAGGGCGATGAAGGCGGCGAAGACGGGGTGCACTTAGGAGGAATGGGGAGGGGTTCATGGCAGGAAGGAGGTGTTGAAGGTTGAGAGCTAGGAAGGAGGAGGAGGACAGTAGGGATGGTGAGGTGGGGGACGGGGGTGGGTAGGGTATTGGAGTAGTGAGCAGGACGGGAGAGGACATGGATGGGCAGTGGGTTTGTGTGGTATGCGGCAGTGGGAGGGGGAAAAGGTTGGGGAGGGATAGTGCAAGGAAGAAAATGTGTATGGGGGCCATATGTAGTGACTGGGTGTTTACGGGTGCAGATGTAATGACAGAGGTAGGTAGTTATGCAGGCTGGGAGGCAAGCGGTTGTTGATGGGCCAACGAGCGGTTGAGAGGCAGACAAGCAGGCAGGTTGGTTGATTGGTTAGCAGGCAGGCATGAGGAGGTGATAGGCCAGCAGGCAGGCAGGAGCAGGTGACTGGCTAGCAGGCAGGTTGATTGGCAAGCAGGCAGGCAGGCAGGCAGGAGCAGGTACAGTGGGGGAAATAAGTATTTGATCCCTTGCTGATTTTGTAAGTTTGCCCACTGACAAAGACATGAGCAGCCCATAATTGAAGGGTAGGTTATTGGTAACAGTGAGAGATAGCACATCACAAATTAAATCCGGAAAATCACATTGTGGAAAGTATATGAATTTATTTGCATTCTGCAGAGGGAAATAAGTATTTGATCCCCCACCAACCAGTAAGAGATCTGGCCCCTACAGACCTGGTAGATGCTCCAAATCAACTTGTTACCTGCATGACAGACAGCTGTCGGCAATGGTCACCTGTATGAAAGACACCTGTCCACAGACTCAGCGAATCAGTCAGACTCTAACCTCTACAAAATGGCCAAGAGCAAGGAGCTGTCTAAGGATGTCAGGGACAAGATCATACACCTGCACAAGGCTGGAATGGGCTACAAAACCATCAGTAAGACGCTGGGCGAGAAGGAGACAACTGTTGGTGCCATAGTAAGAAAATGGAAGAAGTACAAAATGACTGTCAATCGACAAAGATCTGGGGCTCCACGCAAAATCTCACCTCGTGGGGTATCCTTGATCATGAGGAAGGTTAGAAATCAGCCTACAACTACAAGGGGGGAACTTGTCAATGATCTCAAGGCAGCTGGGACCACTGTCACCACGAAAACCATTGGTAACACATTACGACATAACGGATTGCAATCCTGCAGTGCCCGCAAGGTCCCCCTGCTCCGGAAGGCACATGTGACGGCCCGTCTGAAGTTTGCCAGTGAACACCTGGATGATGCCGAGAGTGATTGGGAGAAGGTGCTGTGGTCAGATGAGACAAAAATTGAGCTCTTTGGCATGAACTCAACTCGCCGTGTTTGGAGGAAGAGAAATGCTGCCTATGACCCAAAGAACACCGTCCCCACTGTCAAGCATGGAGGTGGAAATGTTATGTTTTGGGGGTGTTTCTCTGCTAAGGGCACAGGACTACTTCACCGCATCAATGGGAGAATGGATGGGGCCATGTACCGTACAATTCTGAGTGACAACCTCCTTCCCTCCGCCAGGGCCTTAAAAATGGGTCGTGGCTGGGTCTTCCAGCACGACAATGACCCAAAACATACAGCCAAGGCAACAAAGGAGTGGCTCAGGAAGAAGCACATTAGGGTCATGGAGTGGCCTAGCCAGTCACCAGACCTTAATCCCATTGAAAACTTATGGAGGGAGCTGAAGCTGCGAGTTGCCAAGCGACAGCCCAGAACTCTTAATGATTTAGAGATGATCTGCAAAGAGGAGTGGACCAAAATTCCTCCTGACATGTGTGCAAACCTCATCATCAACTACAGAAGACGTCTGACCGCTGTGCTTGCCAACAAGGGTTTTGCCACCAAGTATTAGATCTTGTTTGCCAGAGGGATTAAATACTTATTTCCCTCTGCAGAATGCAAATAAATTCATATACTTTCCACAATGTGATTTTCCGGATTTAATTTGTGATGTGCTATCTCTCACTGTTACCAATAACCTACCCTTCAATTATGGGCTGCTCATGTCTTTGTCAGTGGGCAAACTTACAAAATCAGCAAGGGATCAAATACTTATTTCCCCCACTGTAAGTGCGGTGGAGAGTACATCAGCAGGACTGGAACAAGCTGGAATGGTTTGGAGCAGAAGAGAGCAGAGCAGCAAGATTGGAGCAGGCTGGAACAAGCAGACGGACTAGAATGAGCTGGATCAGGCGGACTGGAACACGCTGGAGCAGATGGACTGGAAAAGCAGGCTGGAGCAGATGGACTGGAGCAAGCAGGGAGAAGCTGGATCAGGCAGACTGGAGCACGCTGGAGCAGATGTACTGGAACAAGCAGGCTGGAGCAGATGGACTGGAACAAGCAGGGAGAAGCTGGATCAGGCGGACTGGAACCCTGGAGCAGATAGACTGGAACAAGCAGAGGGGAAGCTGGATCAGCGGACTGGAACAAGCTGGGATCAGGCGGACTGGAACGAGCTGGGATCAGGCAGACTGGAACGAGCTCGGATCAGGTGGATTGGAGTACGCTGGAGCAGTAGGACTGGAGCAGGCTGGAGCAGATGGACTGGAACAAGCAGGGGGGAAGCTGGATCGGCGGACTGGAACAAGCTAGGATCAGGCGGACTGGAACAGGCTGGGATCAGGCGGACTGGAACGAGCTTGGATCAGGCGAACTGGAACGAGCTCGGATCAGGTGGACTGAAACACGCTGGAGCAGTTGGACTGGAACAAGCAGGCTGGAGCAGATGGACTGGAACAAGCAGGGGGGAAGCTGGATCGGCGGACTGAAACAAGCTGGGATCAGGCGGACTGGAACAAGCAGGGGGGAAGCTGGATCAGCAGACTGGAACAAGCTGGGATCAGGTGGACTGGAACAAGCTGGGATCGGGCAGACTGGAACGAGCTTGGATCAGGCAGACTGGAACGGGCTCGGATCAGGCGGACTGGCACACGCTGGAGCAGTTGGACTGGAACAAGCAGGCTGGAGCAGATGGACTGGAACAAGCAGGGGGGAAGCTGGATCGGCGGACTGGAACAAGCTGGGATCAGGCGGACTGGAGCAAGCAAGCAGGGAGAGGCTGGATCAGGTGGACTGGGGCAAGCTGGAGCAGCAGGGCTGCCCCCAGAGCAACAGAGCAGCCAAGGCGTTCGTAGAAGTCTGCCCCGCTACAGATCCGCTGTGCCTACCTTGGATTGCCTTAGTCCCAAGGACTCGGTCACTGCGATGCGGGAAGGCCGCGCCACGCGGCAGGACGAGCAGCGTGGGCGTCGGGCTGCCAGGCCTGGGAGTGTCGTGGTGGTGTGGTGGGTCTCCTAGACCGCTGGGCCGGGTCCGCGCAGGTCTACGCTCACCTATCCAATAGGTGAGGCTGTCCACCGCCCGTGCCCCACATCACTCGGTCTGGGGTTGCACCACGAAGTCGGGCTCGCGCCACAGGCTGCGGGTGAGCTCCCTCTTACACCACCTGGGTCACCCGGAGCTCTCACCCGATTCGGTCCCGGGCAGTTCCTGCCGGGGAGCGCGATGGCTATGGGTGAGCTCTCGGACTCCGCAAACTCGGCGCCTGGGCGGCTGACAGGGCGAGACCATCTCGCACCGCTCTGGGAGTGATGGAGTCGACTCCCAGACCCGTCCACAACGTGGCTCACGGAGTCGGCAAACTCGGCCCCTGGGCAGCAGTGGTCAAGCCGACCTGAGTCTCTGGTTGTCCTGGGGGGATCGCACTGCAGCGGGAGCGCTGGGGAATCGATCGGTCGACAGCGGAGCTCCTTACAGTGCGTCCTCCCAGTCGGCCATCTTGAAAAGGTGTGTCCTTTAAAAAGAGGAGTGTCCGGTTATACTGAGGTCTTTTTTTCTCCACGATCTTTCATAGTTGAGAGTCCATATTCACCTTTGAACAGTTCAACAGTTGTAGAATTTTTGAGGACAGTGGTGATTTTAATTACCCCCATATAGACTGGGTTAATGTAACATCAGGGCACGATAGGGAGGTAAACTTCCTTGATGAGATCAAGGACAGCTTTATGGAGCAGCTGATACAGGAGCCGACGAGAGAAGGAAAAATTCTAGACTTAGTCATTTGTGGAATGCATGATGTGGTACGGGAGGTTGACATCAGTGATCATAACATAAGTACATATAAGTACATAAGTAATGCCATACTGGGAAAAGACCAAGGGTCCATCGAGCCCAGCATCTTGTCCACGACAGTGGCCAATCCAGGCCAAGGGCACCTGGCAAGCTTCCCAAATGTACAAACATTCTATACATGTTATTCCTGGGATTTTGGATTTTTCCAAGTCCGTTTAGTAGCGGTTTATGGACTTGTCCTTTAGGAAACCGTCCAACCCCTTTTTAAACTCTGCTAAGCTAACCGCCTTCACCACATTTTACGGCAATGAATTCCAGAGTTTAATTACACGTTGGGTGAAGAAAACTTTTCTCCGATTTGTTTTAAATTTACTACACTGTAGTTTAATCGTATGCCCCCTAGTCCTAGTATTTTTGGAAAGCGTGAACAGACGCTTCACATCCACCTGTTCCACTCCACTCATTATTTTATATACCTCTATCATGTCTCCCCTCAGCCGTCTCTTCTCCAAGCTGAATAGCCCTAGCCTCCTTAGTCTTTCTTCATAGGGAAGTCGTCCCATCCCCGCTATCATTTTAGTCGCCCTTCGCTGCACCTTTTCCAATTCTACTATATCTTTCTTGAGATGCGGCAACCAGAATTGAACACAATACTCAAGGTGCGGTCGCACCATGGAGCGATACAACGGCATTATAACATCCTCACACCTGTTTTCCATACCTTTCCTAATAATTCCCAACATTCTATTCGCTTTCCTAGCCGCAGCAGCACACTGAGCAGAAGGTTTCAGTGTGTTATCGACGACGACACCCAGGTCCCTTTCTTGGTCCGTAACTCCTAACGTGGAACCTTGCATGACGTAGCTATAATTCGGGTTCTTTTTTCCCACATGCATCACCTTGCACTTGCTCACATTAAACGTCATCTGCCATTTAGCCGCCCAGTCTCCCAGTCTCGTAAGGTCCTCTTGTAATTTTTCACAATCCTGTCGCGAGTTAACGACTTTGAATAACTTTGTGTCATCAGCAAATTTAATTACCTCGCTAGTTACTCCTATCTCTAAATCATTTATAAATATATTAAAAAGCAGCGGTCCTAGCACAGACCCCTGAGGAACCCCACTAACTACCCTTCTCCATTGTGAATACTGCCCATTTAACCCCACTCTCTGTTTCCTATCCTTCAACCAGTTTTTAATCCACAATAGGACATTTCCTCCTATCCCATGACCCTCCAATTTCCTCTGTAGCCTTTCATGAGGTACCTTGTCAAACGCCTTTTGAAAATCCAGATACACAATATCAACCGGCTCCCCTTTGTCCACATGTTTGTTTACTCCTTCAAAGAATTGAAGTAAATTGGTCAGGCAAGATTTCCCCACACAAAAGCCGTGCTGACTCGGTCTCAGTAATCCATGTCCTCGGATGTGCTCTGTAATTTTGTTTTTAATAATAGCCTCTACCATTTTCCCCGGCACCGACGTCAGACTCACCGGTCAATAATTTCCCGGATCTCCCCTGGAGCCTTTTTTAAAAATGGGCGTTACATTGGCCACCCTCCAGTCTTCCAGTACAACGCTCGATTTTAAGGATAAGTTGCATATCACTAGCAGTAGCTCCGCAAGCTCATTTTTCAGTTCTATCAGTACTCTAGGATGAATACCATCCGGTCCAGGAGATTTGCTACTCTTCAGTTTGCCGAACTGCCCCATTACGTCCTCCAGGTTTACCGTGAAGTCAGTAAGTTTCTCCGACTCGTCCGCTTGAAATACCATTTCCGACACCGGTATCCCACCCAAATCTTCCTCGGTGAAGACCGAAGCAAAGAATTCATTCAGTCTCTCCGCTACGTCTTTGTCTTCCTTGATCTCCCCTTTTACCCCTCGGTCATCCAGCGGCCCAACCGATTCTTTTGCCGGCTTCCTGCTTTTAATATACCGAAAAAATTTTTTACTATGTTTTTTTGCCTCTAATGCTATCTTTTTTTCATAATCCCTCTTGGCCTTCTTTATCTGCGCCTTGCATTTGCTTTGACACTCCTTATGCTGCTTCTTGTTATTTTCAGACGGTTCCTTCTTCCATTTTCTGAAGGCGTTTCTTTTAGCCCTAATAGCTTCCTTCACCTCACTTTTCAACCAGGCCGGGTGTCTTTTGGACTTCCGTCTTTCTTTTCTAATTCGCGGAATATGTATGATCGGCTTTGAAATTTGCATTCAAAGAGGTAAACATAGGAAGTCAAATATGTTAGCGTTTAACTTTAAAAAAGGAAGCTATGATAAAATGAGAAGAACGGTAAAAAAAAAAAATTAGAGGAGCGACTGAGAGGGTAAGAAACCTACAACAGGCATGAATGCTGTTCAAAACCACCATCCTGGAGGCCCAGGCCAAACATATTCCACGTATCAGAAAAGGAGGACGGCAGGGGCGTAGCCACGGGTGGGCCTGGACGGGCCCAGGCCCACCCACTTGCCCTCCAGGCCCACCCATCCAAATCCTTCATCGCTGTCGCTGCCTTTTCTCCCGCGGCTTCCGGGAGGCAGCGATCAGCGTTACCTGTCAGTGCCTGCCCTGAAATTATGCTTCTCTTCTCCTCAGGCTTCGGTCCGCTCGTTTCTTCGCTCGTCGGCAGCGCTACGCTGCGCTGCTATTCAAACAGGCAGCTCCGCTCCTCTCTGCCATGTCCATCCGGCCCTACTAAACAGGAAGTGCATCAGAGAGCCGGATGGACGCGGCAGAGAGGAGCGGAGCTGCCTGTTTGAATAGCAGCGCAGTGTAGCGCTGCCGACGAGCGAAGAAACGAGCGGGGCGAAGCCTGGGGAGAAGAGAAGCATAATTTCAGGGCAGGCACTGACAGGTAACGCTGATCGCTGCCTCCCGGAAGCCGCGGGAGAAAAGGCAGCGACAGCGATGAAGGATTTGGATGGCGGGCCTGGAAGAGTAAGTGCTGGATATGTGGTTGGTTGGTTGGGGGGGAAGGGATACTTTTGCCAGAGACAGAGTCAGACTTGTAGGAGGAAGGGGATTAGAGGGAAATGGGAAGGAAGAGAGCTGCTAGAGGTGGGAGGAAGGGGCTGGAGAGCTTCTGGAAGAGGGAGGGAAGGGAGAGAGCTGCTAGACATGGGAGGGAGAGGAGGAAGGGGTTGGAGAGCTGCTAGACAAGGGAGGAAGAGGAGGAAGGGACTGGAGGGAAGGGAGAGAGCTGCTGGACATGGGAGGAAGAGAAGGAGGGGACGATGGAAGGGAGAGAGCTGCTGAAGGAAGGGGAGGAGGGGACTGAATGGAAGGGAGAGAGCTGCTGGACATGGGAGGGAGAGGAGGAAGGGGCTGGAGAGCTGCTGGACAAGCTAGGAAGAGGAAGAAGGGACTGGAGGAAAGGGGAAGAGCTCCTGGACATGGGAGGAAGAGGAGGAGGGGACGATGGAAGGGAGAGAGGTGCTGGACATGGGAGGGAGAGGAGGAAGGGGTTGGAGAGCTGCTGGACAAGGGAGGAAGAGGAGGAAGGGACTGGAGGGAAGGGAAAAAGCTGCTGGATATGGGAGGAAGAGAAGGAGGGGACAATGGAAGGGAGAGAGCTGCTGAAGGAAGAGGAGGAGGTGATCTGGGTGGAAGGGAGAGAGCTGTTAGATGTGGGAGGAAGAGGAGGAGGGGATCTGGATGGAAGGGAGAGAGCTGCTGGACATGGGAGGAGAACTGGAGCGAAGGGAAAGAACTGCTGGTACAGCACAAGGAGGGAGGGAAGGGAAACAGAGATACCAGACCAAGGAGATGAAGGAAAAGGGAATATTAAACCTACAGCTTGAGGGAGGGAGGCAGGAAATCAAGCAACCAAACCAGATGCTGGAAAGAGGAGGGAGTGAGAAGGAGAGAAGCTGGATGGGGTAGGGTCAGAGAGGGTAGAAATATATTGGCACTGGGGACAAAGAGAGGGGAGAAGATGGACAGAGTAATATAGGGACACAGAGAAAAGGAGATACTAAACATGGAGGAAGATAGAGGTACAGAGATGGAAGAAGATGGAAGGATGGCAGAGAAAGAGGGAAAACAGATGGAAGGATGGCAGAGAAACAGGGAAAACGGATGGGTGGGGAGAGAGACACTGGATGGAAGGATGCAGAGAGAAAGGGGAGAGACTGGAAGGATGTGGAGAGAGAAGGGACACTGAACAGAAAAGGGTAGAGAGATAGACACTGGTTAGAAGGAGGGAGAGAGACATTAGATGGAAGGATCAGGAGAGAGGGTAGATGGGTAGAAGGATGGGGAGAGAAAGAGGGAAGACGCTGGATGGAAGGGTAGGGAGAAAGAGGTGACACTGGATGGAAGGATGCAGAAAGAAAGAGGGGAGACTATTGGAGGATGGGGAGAGAGAGGGGAGACACTGGAAGGATGGGGAGAAAAAGAGGAGAGCTGCTGCATGGAAAGGGGGAGTAGTGAAAGATTGGAGAATAAGAGGAAGGGGCATGGGGAGAACAAGGATGAGAAAAAGATGAAAAGCCATAAGTAGATGAAGGAAATTAAAGAATGGATAGTAAGAATGAATTAAATCTGGACACAGAGAGAGGCAGAAAAATATTGAAGAAAGCAAAGAAAAAGGAGAGAAAAATGACAAATGGCCAGGAAACCCTGGCAGAAGTGTTAAACGAAAGAAAGCAGAATCTAGAGACACAATGAGACAAAGTAAATGGCCATACAACAAAGGTAAAGAAAATAATTTTATTTTTAATTTAGGATAAAGTAATATGGTGTTAATAAAGTTTCAGAGACCAATACTTCCTTCCTTAGGTCAGGAGAGGATACCGTAACAGCATTATACTGACCTGAGGCAGGAGGTTTTGGCCTCTGAAAGCTCACTGAAAAGGATTAGTAAATTGTCTGAAATCGGATGCACTGAAAAGCAGCACTTTACCCTGTGTGACAAATGCATCTGAGTGTGACTAAATTTTGCTGGGGGGGGGGGGGGGGGGTACAGAGAAAATTTTGTGCCCACCCACTTTGGGTTCAGGCCCACCCAAAATTGGCAGTCTGGCTACGCCACTGGAGGACGGAAGACAAAATGACAGCCAGCATGGTTAAAAACTGAGGTAAAGGAGGCTATTGGAGCTAAAAAGGAATCCTTCAGAAAATGGAAGAAGGAACCGACTGAAGAAAATAAGAAGCGGCATAAGGAATGTCAAGTCAGATGCAAAACGCTGATAAGAAAGGCAAAGAGGGATTTTGAAAGAAAGATAGCGTTAGAGGCGAAAACTGATAGTAAACATTTTTTTAGATACATTAAAAGCAGGACACCGGCAAAAGAATCGGTTGGCCTGCTGGATGACCGGGGTGTAAAAGGGGCGATCAAGGAAGACAAAGAAATAGCAGAAAAATGAAATGAGTTCTTTGCTTCAGTCTTCACCCAGGAAGATTTGGGTGGGATACCAGTGCCGGACAAGGTATTCCAGGCTGACGAGTTGGAGAAACTAAATGAAATATCTGTAAACCTGGAAGACGTAATGGAGCAGTTCGCCAAACTGAAGAGTAGCAAATCTCCTGGACCGGATGGTATTCATCCCAGGGTACTGATAGAACTAAAAAATGAGCTGGCAGAGCTACTGTTAGAGATATGTAATTTATCTTAAATCAAGCGTGGTACCTGAAGATTGGAGGGTGGCCAATGTAACGCCAATATTTTAAAAAGGTTCCAGAGGACATCCAAGAAATTATAGACTGGTGAGTCTGACGTCAGTGCCGGGCAAAATGGTAGAGACTATTATAAAGAACAAAATTACAGAGCACATTCAAAAGCATGAACTAATGGGACAAAGTCAACATGGATTTAGTGAAGGGAAGTCTAGCCTCACCAATCTACTACATTTCTTTGAAGGGGTGAACAAACATGTGGATAAAGGTGAGCTGGTTGATATTGTGTATTTGGATTTTCAGAAGGTGTTTGACAAAGTACCTCATGAAAGACTCCAGAGGAAATTGGAGAGACATGGGATAGGAGGTAGGGTTCTATTGTAGATTAAAAATTGGTAGACAG
Organism: Microcaecilia unicolor; assembly: GCF_901765095.1. NCBI lineage: Eukaryota > Metazoa > Chordata > Amphibia > Gymnophiona > Siphonopidae > Microcaecilia > Microcaecilia unicolor. Next base: position 212,159,536 of record NC_044036.1, read on the forward strand.
ATAGAAAACAGAGAGTAGGGTTAAATGATCAGTATTCTTAATGGAGAAGGGTAGTTAGTGGGGTTCCCCAGGGGTCTGTGCAGGGACTGCTGCTTTTTAACATATTTATAAATGACCTAGAGATGGGAGTAACTAGTGAGGTAATTAAATTTGCTGATGACACAAAATTATTCAAAGTCGTTAAATTGCGGGAGGATTGTGAAAAATTACAAGAGGACCTTATGAGACTGGGAGACTGGGCGTCTAGATGGCAGATGACGTTTAATGTGAGCAAGTACTAAGTGATGCATGTGGGAAAGAGGAACCCAAACTATAACTACGTCATGCAAGGTTCCACGTTAGGAGTCACGGACCGAGAAAGGGATCTAGGTGTCATCATTGATAATACGTTGAAATCTTCTGCTCAATGTGCTGCTGCGGCTAGGAAAGCAAATAGAATGTTGGGTATTATTAGGAAAGGGATGGAAAACAAAAATGAGGATATTATTATGCCATTGTATCGCTCCATGGTGTGACCGCACCTCGCGTATTCTTTTCAATTCTGGTCGCCGCACCTCAAAAAAGATATAGTGGAATTGGAAAAGGTGTAGAGAAGGGCGACAAAGATGATTCAGGGGATGGGACGACTTCCCTATGAGGAAAGGCTGAAGAGGCTGGGGTTCTTCAGCTTGGAGAAAAGGCAGCTGAGAGGAGATATGATAGAGGTCTATAAGATAATGAGTTGAATGGAATGGGTTAATGTGGAGCATCTGTTTACGCTTTCCAAAAATACTAGGACAAGGGGGCATGCGATGAAGCTGCAGTGTAATAATTTAAAACGAATCGGAGGAAGTTTTTCCTCATTCAACGCATGGTTAGACCAGGGGCGTAGCCAGACAACAGATTTTGGGTGGGCCTAGGCAAGAAGTGGGTGGGCACCAAGTGTTATCCCCCACCCCACCACCAAAACAAATATCTCAGCTGGTGAGCAAGCACTTCTTTCCACCTTGGCAGTCTGCAGCAGGCATACGCTGAAAACAGCATGAGCGTTTTTGTTACCATCAGGGGGAAGTCTTCAGCTCACGGAGCTTGGGAACCCCACCAGCTGCCACCTGTAGCTACACCACTGGGTTAGACTCTGGAATTCATTGCCGGAGAAGGTGGTTTGGGGCAGTTGGTTTAGCGGAGTTTAAAAAAGGTTGGATGGCTTCCTGGAGGAAAGGACATAGAATGTTATTGAATGGATGTAGGAATAATCCACTATTTCTGGGATGGGCGGGACGAAATGCTTGTTCTTTTGGCCGCTGTCGGAAACAGGGTCCTGGGCTCGATGGACCCTTGGTCTGTCCCAGCATGGCGATGCTTATGTCTTATATACCTGCAATAAACGCACCTTGAGCACGGTTTATGCCCTCCCCCATTCACATCCTGCAACCTACTATTACCCCTTTGATGTTGTTGTAATAACTTCCCTGTGTTTTTTGCCCTAGTATAGGCAAATAGTGGATGCTCCTTGAAATTAAGTAAAGATAGTATCGACCAGTGTTTTTTTTTATTATATGTTTTACTTGGCCTGTCTGCGTGGAGTATGGTAATATGCACATGAGTACATCCCGTTGCTCTTTTTGTTTTGCTTTTGGTTTTAAGAACCCATGTTGGTGTGTGCTTGAAGCTCTTTTTTGTGCTTTCTTAATCAGCTTGTGGGGGTACCCTCTAGCTTTTAACCGGTGGTACATTTCCTTTGCCTTTATTTTGAAATCGTCCTCCGTACCACATAATTTTCTAATTCTCAGAAGTTGACCTGTCGGAATGCCCGTTTTTACTGCATATGGATGAAAACTCTTGAATTGTAATAAAGTGTTGGTGTCAGTAGGTTTTCGGAATACTGTAGTATTACATTTATCATAGGTGTTTGTAATCGTGATATCTAAATAATTAATTAATGAGCCCCCTATCGTTGATTCAAATGTAATGTATTGATCATATCCATTAATGTAGCAGAAGAACTCTTCTAGTTGTTCTCTGTTCCCTGACCATATCATAAATATATAATCAATGAATCTTTTCCACACTTATATGCTTGCTAAATCTGCTATTATATACAAACCGGCTTTCAAAGTTAGCCATATATAAGCAAGCTATAGTTGGCGCTACTGTTGCCCCCATTGCAATGCCATGCTTTTGAATATAATATAGATCTTCATAGCAGAAAACATTTTTATCACTATTTTAGCCATTTGATTTAACAAATTGATTTTGTCCATTGATAAGTCCATTTGGTTCAAATGTATGGCGATCAAATCTAGGGCACTTTGATGTGGAATTTTGGTGTATAGAGACACCACATCCATAGAAATCAATTGTATGGATTCTCCCTGTATATCTATATCCTGTAGCATCTGAATCAAGTTAGCCGAATCTCGTACAAAAGACTCTATGTTGTGCAGAGTTGGCTACAAGTAAAAATCTAAATATTGGGATAAAGGCTCATTTATTGAATTTCTACTAGATTACTATCGGGCGCCCTGAGGGGTTATTCGAGGTCTTGTGGATCTTTTGTACAAAGTAAATATGTGGGGTTGTAGGATGTTTTTGAATAATTATTGAAATTCTCTCATTGATGCACGTCATCTGCCATCTAGACGCCCAGTCTCCCAGTCTTGTAAGGTCCTCTTGTAATTTTTCACAATCCTCCCACAATTATCCACTCCCACCTTTAAAATTTGATAAATTTCCTCCTGATTTTCCTTGGGTGGGGTCATAGTCAGTTCCTGATAGAATTCCTGATTGTGCAACTGCCAGTGGGCTTCCTCCCTATACCTTGTTTTATCTTGATTACAGCCCCTCCCCCTTTATCTGCCTTCTGAATTATTATAGTCTGATCCTGCATTAATTCCTCCAGAGCTCCTTGTTGTGTTCTGGTTAAATTGCATGGGTTAAATACTTTTTTCTTCTCCATTATTGCCAGATCCTCTAGTACCAATTGAGAAAATGTTTCAGTAGTAGCTTCTGGGGGCCCCGGTGGCATCCATATAGCTGGTAATTTATGACATGACAGAAACGTACCGTATTGTTCTTTTCCCTCTTCCTCTTCTATACTCGGGCTATTTAATTCTTCTTGTTGTTTGAAAATTGCCTTCAATCTTAATTTTCTGAAGAATTTTTGTAGGCACTGTCTTATCCTAAATGCATTGTATGAATTAGTGAGATAATGAGAAGCAAAGCACCATGAACAATATATCACCGGGATCCAACGGGGATGACAGATCTGAGACTTTTTTAGAAGGCACTGCCGAAGGACCACAGACAGCCTAGACGACATCTCTGCCATGACAAACAAGGAATCGACGCCCAGCAAGGACCAACAAAGAGTAATTTTTAATTTATCATCAAGAAAGCTCACGAATGCACAAGAGGAAGTATTAAAAATGGGATTGTCCTTTGTACCCTCTAATTCATACGATGTATTTAGGATGAGACAGCGCCTACAAAAATTCTCATTTGTGAGTGTACTACATGACGGCTGTGCAGGGGAGGGAAAAACACGGACTAACCAATTGGCTTGAACTTTTTATGTCATCACCTCTCCTGTGCTTGCACCCTCTGCCCATTCCCATCCCCACCCCCACTCCGTATGTTCTGTCCTCAGGTGGCCTTGGAAGACATGTCAGACAGGAAAATTGTGGATGATTACCGTCTGACCTGATCAGCTATATATGAGCTATATGAGGAGATACGAGCCACTATTGACCCACCCATGACAAGAGCTCATGCAAGTACCTGGGCTGGTGAAGCTGCTGGTTGTTCTGCAGTTCCTTGCCACAGGGACATTCCTGAACGTGATAGGGGGTAATAGCGGTGTGGACCAAGGTACAGTTTCAAGACATTTACATAGGTAGTAGTTATCTAATCTGTCCCCCCCCCATGTCCTCTTTCTCCCCCCCCCCCCATTGCATTTCCACTCAATGGTGCCCACCTCCCCCTTTGTTTCTTCCCTTTTTCTGATTTCCCATTATAGTGCCTATGCACTTGTAATTTATTTTTGGAACTGTACACCTTTCTGGCCATGGTTGACAATAGAGAGTTTAGAAAGTGCAAGAAAGAAAGACAGAATACATCACATACATTATGCCCCCCCCCCCCCGCCCTTACTCTACATTGGCAGGTTCTGCGTGCCCTGAAAAGATGTGTTCGCCGGCACATTAAATACCCTGCGGGGAGAGAGGAACAGTGGAGGATTAAACAGGACTTTTTCAAGATCGCTGGCATGCCCAACATCCTGGGGTCCACTTGACGCACTCATGTGCATTCACCCCGCAGATGGATCAAGAAATCCAGTAACCACAATCGCAAGATGGGATACTAGCTGAATGTCCCAGGTGCTCTGCGATGCTAACGTGAGGATCCTTAATGTTGTGTCATGCTTTCCCGGGAGCTGCCATGACTCTTATATCCTGGCAAACAGTTTGCTTGGGCAAAAATTTGTGTAGCAGGATTCGGAAAAGGGTGGTTGCTTGGTGAGTACGTTTGTCTTTTAACAGATGTGGCAAGGGGTCCAGATGAAATGCATATGCAACCCTCTATAAAAAGTGGCACTAGACTTCAGGGAAGGGCCTTTGATTTTGATAGTGGGAGGCACTGATACTGTGTTCTCAGTACTAATGTATTGCTGTGTTCCAGCAGGGGATGCCAGACATGGGTCCAAACCATGGCTATTGACCCCGCTCACAGTGCCCCAGATGGAGGCAGAGAAGCATTACAATGAGTCACACATCTCGATATAGGTGTACTTTTGAGCGGACCGTCGGGGTACTGAAGAGCCAGTTCCATTGCTTGCATCTGTCAGGAGGATCCCTTCAATATGCCCCTGATAAGGGTGGCAGGACATTGTGACTGTGTGCTGCATGCTGCATAACATCGCACTGAAGCATCGACTCGAGATCAATATAGTAGTGCCTCCAGAGGTGGACATAATCCCCTTGGACAGAGGGTCAAATGTAACCAAGGTAAATACGGTGCGACAAAAGCTGATCCAGGAGTACTTTGCCAGAGTGTCATGGCCTGTGGAGTCAGCTACCACTTGTGCAGTACAGTATATATGTAATGCAATTAAGGTAGATAATGGGGCTACCAAGAAGACATATATGCAGTGTTTTATTAACCACAGCTTATATTTCATTGAGGAGAGGAGACCATCTGTATGAAAAGGTTTAAATATTCATTTATTTAATGCAATGCAATAAAAAGTAAATAAAAGACAAACCCCTCGTGTTTACTGTGTCCAATATTGCATATACCTCTTGTGTTTCAAACAGTATAGTAGTTCAACAAAAATCTGGCATTCTCTGTGTTACTGTCACCTTTATTGAGGGTGGTGATCCAGGAACAGAATACAACAATGTAGAATATATACATCATAGCTATCCAACAAAACCTACTTCCCAAAATGTACAATCAAGGATGGTTAAACCTGAACACATAACACGGACAATATTTTTGTTTAAAAAAACAGGGAGATAGTTGACCTTCAAGGTGTTCCACATCGATTGTCATTCAGGACTGCCTGATCTGACTGTTTCACTGCCACCTTGGAGTGGGAGGAGTAGCCTAGTGATTAGTGCAGAGGACTTTGATCCTGGAGAACTGGGTTCGATTCCCACTGCAGCTCCTTGTGATTCTGGGCAAGTCACTTAACCCTCCACTGCCCAGGTACAAATAAGTACCTGTATATACTATGTAAACCGCTTTTGAATGTAGTTGCAAAAACCACAGAAAGGCAGTATATCAAGTCCCATTTCCCTTGAAAGAAAGAAAGAATGAACAATTAGGAGTCAATGTTGCAAACAGAATGGTGGAGCCAACATGTTTCCTGTGAGGGCACAAATACACATGTATTGGTGGTTTCTGGAGGAGGGGGGGGGGCAGCGTGTGGCATATCAAAACTATTCACAATGTACCATAGCTGAGGACAGAAGGGCAGAGGGTACGACCAGCACGTGGTGACAGAGGATAGCTGTGTCCTGGCTGTGAAGAGAAAAAAAAAGCAAGGGTTTAAAAGTGCACATTATGGGTGGGTTGGATGGGTGGGAAAAGCGAAGATACTTACCTGTAGCAGGTATTCTCCGAGGACAGCAGACTGATTGTTCTGACATGTGGGTCGGCGTCCACGGTGGCCCCAGAGAACGGAGATTTTTTTTCTAGTAAAATCTTAAGAGCTTTGTGACAGCCAGCAAAGCGCGGGACAGATGCACTGCGCATGCGCGGCCATCTTCCTGCCTGCGCGCGACTGTCCCGCCTCAGTTATATCAAAAGCAATAAAAAATAAAAACAACTCCAAAGGGGAGGTGGGTGGGTTGCTGAGAACAATTAGCCTGCTGTCCTCAGAGAATACCTGCTACAGGTAAGTATCTTCGCTTTCTCCCGAGGACAAGTAGGCTGCTTGTTCTCACATGTGGGGTATCCCTAGACCCCAGGCTCACTCAAAACAAGAAAGAAGGTCAATTGGGGCCTCACCAACGGTGAGGACATAACAGAGATTGACCTACGAAGGAAATAGCTAACTGAGAGTGCAGCCTGGAACAGAACAAAAAAGGGCCTAGGGGGGTGGAGTTGGATTCTAGACCCGGAAACAGAATTCGGCAGCACCGACTGTCTGAACCGACTGTCGTGTCGGGAATCCCGCTGAAGGCAGTAATGAGATGTGAATGTGTGGACTGATGACCACATCGCAGCCTTGCAAATCTCTTCAATAGTGGCTGACCTTAAATGAGCCACTGACCTGCCATGGTTCGAACACAATGAGCCGTGACATGACCCTCAGAGTCAGCCCAGCTTGGGCAAAAGTGAAGGAAATGCAATCTGCTAGCCAATTGGAAATGGTGCGTTTCCCGACTGCGACTCCCTTCCTTTTGGGATCAAAAAACAAACATTTGTGCGGACTGTCTGAAGGGGCTTGTCCGCTCCACATAGAAGGCCAATGCTCTCTTGCAGTCCAATGTATGCAACTGACGTTCAGCAGGGCAGATATGAGGACGGGAAAAATGTTGGCAAGACAATTGACTGGTTCAGATGGAACTACGATACCACCTTCAGCAAGAACTTAGGGTGAGTGTGGAGGACTACTCTGTTATGATGAAATTTGACATAAGGAGCATGCACTACCAAGACATGAAGCCCACTGACTCTACGAGCTGAAGTAACCACCACCAAGAAAATGACCTTCCAGGTCAAATACTTCAGATGGCAGGAATTCAGTGGCTCAAACGGAGGTTTCATCAGCTGGGTGAGGACGACGTTGAGATCCCATGACACTGGTGGAGGTTTGACAGGGGGCTTTAACAAAAGCAAACCTCTCATGAAGCGAACAACTAAAGGCTGTCCAGAGATAGGCTTACCCTCTACACGATAATGAAAAGCACTAATTGCAATAAGATGGACTCTTACGGAGTTGGTCTTGAGACCAGACTGACAAGTGTAGAAGGTATTCAAGCAGTATCTGTGTAGGACAAGAGCGAGGATCTAGGGCCTTGCTGTCACACCAGACGGCAAACCTCCTCCATTTAAAAGAGTAACATCTCTTTGTGGAATCTTTCCTGGAAGCAAGCAAGACTCAGGAGACACCTTCAGAAAGACCTAAGGAGACGAAATCTATGCTCTCAACATTCAGGCCGTGAGAGCCAGAGACTGGAGGTTGGGATGTAGAAGCGCCCCTTCATTTTGAGTGATGAGGGTTGGAAAAAAGAACCCGAATTATAGCTACGTCATGCAAGGTTTCATGTAGGAGTTACGGACCAAGAAAGGGATCTGGGTGTCGTCGTCGATAATACACTGAAACCTTCTGCTCAGTGTGCTGCTGCGGCTTGGAAAGCGAATAGAATGTTGGGTATTATTAGGAAAGGTATGGAAAACAGGTGTGAGGATGTTATAATGCCGTTATATCGCTCCATGGTGCGACCACACCTTGAGTATTGTGTTCAATTCTGGTCGCCGCATCTCAAGAAAGATATAGTGGAATTGGAAAAGGTACAGCGAAGGGCGACTAAAATGATAGCGGGGATGGATGACTTCCCTATGAAGAAAGACTAAGGAGGCTAGGGCTTTTCAGCTTGGAGAAGAGACGGCTGAGGGGAGACATGATAGAGGTATATAAAATAATAGTGGAGTGGAACAGGTGGATGTGAAGCGTCTGTTCATGCTTTCCAAAAATACTAGGACTAGGGGGCATGTGATGAAACTACAGTGTACACCCAACACGTAATTAAACTCTGCAATTCGTTGCTGGAGAACGTGGTGAAGGCGGTTAGCTTGGCAGAGTTTAAAAGGGGGTTAGACGGTTTCCTAAAGGACAAGTCCATAAACCGCTACTAAATGGACTTGGGAAAAATCCACAATTCCGGGAATAACATGTATAGAATGTTTGTACGTTTGGGAAGCTGGATTGGCCGCTGTCATGGACAGGATGCTGGGCTTGATGGACCCTTGATCTTTTCCCAGTGTGGCATTACTTATGTACTTATGAAAACACTCCAATCTCCACGGTTCTTCGGAGGACAACTACAGAAGAAGAGGGAACCAAATCTGACGCGGCCAAAAGGGTGCAATCAGAATCATGGTTCTGCGGTCTTGCTGCAGTTTCAGCAAAGTCTTCCTCACCAGAGGTATGGAAGGATATGCATACAGAAGGCCTGTCCCCCAATGCAGGAGAAAGGCATCTGATGCTAGTCTGTCGTGGGCCTGAAGTCTGGAACAGAACTGAGGGACCTTGTGAGTGAGCTGAGTGGCAAAAAGATCCAACAAGGGGGTGCCCCACTCCTGGAAGATCTTGCGTACCACGCCCGAGTTGAGCGACCACTCGTGAGGTTGCATTATCCTGCTCAATCTGTCGGCCAGACTATTGTTTACACCTGCCAGATGCGTGGCCTGGAGAAACATGCCGTGACGGCGAGCCCAAAGCCATATCTGGACGGCTTCCCGACACAGGGGGCGAGATCTGTTGCCCCCTGCTTGTTGATGTTGTACATGGCAACCTGGTTGTCTGTTTGAATTTGAATAATTTGATTGGACAGCTGATCTCTGAAGCCTTGAGAGCGTTCCAGATCGCTCGCAACTCCAGGCGATTGATCTGAAGACCTGATTCCGGGAGGGACCAAGCTCCCTGAGTGTGGAGCCCATCTACATGAGCCCCCTACCCCAGGAGAGATGCATCCGTGGTCAGCACTTTTTGAGGCTGAGGAATTTGGAAGGGACGTCCCAAGGTCAAATTGGATCGAATTGTCTACCACCGAAGTGAATTTAGAAAATTGGTGGACAGCTGGATCACATCCTCTAGATTCCACGCAGCTTGATACCACTGGGAAGCTAGGGGTCCATTGAGCAGATCTCATATGAAGGTGTGCCATGGGCGTCACATGGATTGTGGAGGCCATATGGCCTAACAGTCTCAACATCTGCTGAGTTGTGATCTGCTGAGAAGCTCTGGCCCTGGAAACGAGAGACAGATGGTTGTCTGCCCCCATCTCGGGAAGATAAGCCCGAGCTGCCTGAGAGTCCAGCAGAGCTCCTATGAATTCTAGTTGTTGGACTGGAAGAAGGTGGAACTTTGGGTAATTGATGACAAACCCTAGTAGCTTCAAGAGTTGAATAGTCATCTGCATGGACTGTAGAGCTCCTGCCTCTGAGGTATTGTTCACCAGCCAATCGTCTAGATAAGGGAACACGTACTCCTAGCCTGCAACTATTGCCAGGCATTTTGTAAAAACCCTGAGCGCAGACGCGAGACCAAAGGGTACACCAATACTGGAAGTGCGTGTTCCCAGATGGAATCGCAGATACTTCCTGTGAGCTGGAAGTATCAGAATGTGAGTGTAAGCATCCTTTAAGTCCAGAGAGCATAGCCAATCGTTTTTCTGAATCATGGGAAGAAGGGTGCCCAGGGAAACCATCCTGAACTTTTCTCGGACTGTGTGGAATATCAGTGTCGGAGAGAATCAAGATGGCTGCCGCGCCGGTTGATTGTTGAGACGCTCTTCTGCCTATGAGGGAAACTAATTCTTCTTTTCTAATTGAAAATGCCCCATACCAAACGAAAAGGAGTTTTGAGACTGGTACCTCCACCCACCTCAACTTCTTCACCTGCTCAGATGTTTCTTGAGCATTTCTTTTCCGGCGCCACCAGATTGCAGCGAGGAGAGGATCCCATAGCGGGGGGAGCCGGAGGAGCAGAATCCCCGCCAGGAGAGGAAGTCTCCTTATCACCACCATCCACCTCGTTCATCCCTCCAAGCCCGGAATCGAGAGCGACCCTGGTGGGAAACCCCATTGGCTCTGATGATGCGTCGATAGGGGCGACAGTGGAGGACCCAGGCATGCAAATGGTGACTCGGGGTTCTGTGGGAAGCTCGCTTACCACAGTGCAGACCTTGGAGGTGACCCTACAAACCCTGAAGGTAGAACCAGATTGCTGCCACGCTACAGAAAACGTCAGGTGATGTGGTTAACTTAAATACTAAATTTGAAGAATTGCAGTTAAGAATGATCTAACGACGCAAGTCCAATCTATAAAGAAAGAAGTTGAAACCTTAAACTCCTTTAAAAATGTAGTAACAAAAGACTCTTTGGACATTAGAAATAAAATGGAACAACTCAAAAATTTTAACAGGCGCCTAAACCTCCGTTTACTCAACTTTCCAATTATAGCGGGGAAAACTCTAATTAATACTTTTCGGAAATACCTAATGGAAATCTTGAATATTCCTCCTGAGGCTATACCTCCGCTAAATAAGATCTACTATATTCCTTTTAGAAATGGAACTCAAGGTCCTGTTAAAGATAATCTCGACTTACAAAAATTTCTGATATCTTAGAGCAATCTTCGGACATAATAATGAACAGAGCTACAGGGATTGTATCACTCGTTTTTGAGCAAGATTATAACACCATCTTAAGACTTTACTTTAAAAACCTTAAATCACAATTTTATGGTGCTAAGGTTTGGGTATACCCTGACGTTACTAAGTCAACCCAGCAAAAAAGGAAGCAATTTCTTGCCTTAAAACAAAATACAATTGACATCGGTGCTTCCTTTTTTCTTGCTTATCCGTGCAAGTGTGTAGTAAAGCTGGATCAAACAAAATATACATTCTTTTCACCGGAACAGCTAAAAGTGTTTATAGAGATGAAGAAAGTGAAGTGAAAAAGTAATGAAGCACTGGGAAATGCAGCCTACACTTATGAGACTATTGTTTATTTAATCTTCTAACTCTTTCTCTCCCTTACCATTATTGTGGTCTAAGAAAGGCTTTAAAATATTAATTTATGTATAAATGCTCCAAATAGAGATTTTCTTTATAGTGTTAAAATACTTTGTAAGTATGCTTGGAACATTACTCTGTTATTTTAATTTTGCCTGTATTTCTCTACAAGGTTATCTTTGTTTAATATTTGTTAAAAGCATAAATAAAAAAAAACAAACTTTTCTCGGACCAGGAATTTGTTCAGGGCCCTTAGGTCTAGGATGGGACGCATCCCCCTGTTTTCTTTTGCACAAGGAAGTACCTGGAATAGAATCCCAGCCCTTCTTGCCGAAGTGGTGTCGGAGTTCCATCTGAACCAGTCAATTGTCTTGCCAACATTCTTTCCCCGGCCTCATACCCGTCCTGCTGAACGTCAGTTGCATACATTGGACTGCAAGAGAGCATTGGCCTTCTATGTGGAGCGGACAAGCCATTCAGACAGTCCGCCCAAATGTTTGTTTCTTTTGATCCCAACAGAAGGGGAGTGTCTGTCGGGAAATGCACCATCTCCAATTGGCTAGCAGATTGCATTTCCTTCACTTACGCCCAAGCTGGGCTGACTCTTGAGGGTCATGTCACGGCTCATAGTGTTCGAGCCATGGCAGAGTCAGTGGCCCACTTGAAGTCAGCCACTATTGAAGACATTTGCAAGGCTGCGACTTGGTCATCTGTCCACACATTCACATCTCATTACTGCCTACAGCAGGATACCCGACGAGACAGTCAGTTCGAGCAGTCGGTGTTGCAGAATCTGTTTGGGGTTTAGCATCCAACTCCACCCCCCTAGGCCCATTTTTATTCTGTTCCAGGCTGCACTCTCAGTTAGTTGTTTCTATTTAGGTCAATCTCAGTTATGTCCTCGCTGTTGCGAGGCCCAATTGACCAATGTTTGTTGTTTTGAGTGAGCCTGGGGGCTAGGGATACCCCATCAGTGAGAACAAGCAACCTGCGTCCTCGGAGAAAGCGAAGTTACTTACCTGTAGCAGGTATTCTTCGAGGACAGCAGGCTGATTGTTCTCACAAACCCGCCCACCTCCCCTTTGGAGTTGTATCTTTCCTTGTCTTGCTTTCTACTTGACTGAGGAGCATGCTCGCGCTACGGGCAGGAAGACGGTCGCGCATGCGCGGTGCACGCTAGCAAACTTTGTTGCTAGGAAGATCTCCGATTCTGAGGCTGCCGTCGGACGTCACCCATCAGTGAGAACAATCAGCCTGCTGTCCTCGGAGAATACCTGCTACAGGTAAGTAACTTCGCTATACACTAGGCATGGGAAATACTTACTATTGAGAGAAGGCCTGGGACACGAGGGAGGGACAAGGAGGTGGATGGTAATCCTGGAGGAGAAAAAGGTTAAATGTGCAAATTATGGGTGGGTTGGGTGGTGGTAAAATATGAATACACTAGGCATGGGAGATACTTACTATTGAGAAAAGGGCTGGGACACAAGGGAGGGACAGGGTAGTGGCTGGTAATCCTGGCTCTGAGGAGAATAGAAACAAGGGTTAAAAGTGCACATTATGGGCGGGTGGGAAAATATTAATACACTAGGCACAGGAGATACTTACTATTGAGAGAAGGGCTGGGACATGAGAGGGGAAAAAAAGAACACACGTATTAGACGAACACATTATGTCAAGGGGGGAATAATATGTGTGCATGGGACACAAATATAGAGGGACTAATAAGGAAAATGTACCATTGGCACTGTGAGAATTGCCTGCGTTGTCATCCCGCAAGCCTTCGTGCCTCAGCTCCTGGCAGAGGCCCTGAAAGAGCATCTTCATCTGCTGCTGCTGCTCATGAAAATGCCTTTCTACTCACTCACACAACTCCAGGAGATGGTTGTTCACTACCTGCTCGCAGCCAAGGGGGGCAACACAGCCTCCTCCAGGGGGTCAGATTCAATGCGCAGCGAGGACCCCCCTCCCATACCCTTTGCATGCTTCCACTGCTTTCGTGCTTTGGATTTGACAAGACCCCTGAAATCTTGCCACCGATGCTTGTACTGCTCAACAGTATGCCTCTCTGCACACCAAGGGCACTTACTTCCTCTGCTATCTTCTTCCAGATTTGATTTTTCTGTCCTACAGAGAGCCGCGACTTTTTAAAAAGGCAGCCAAACTCTTCACGGACATGATACACCAAAACTTCAAGTTCTTCTTTAGTGAATTTCGGTGCACGCTTCCACTTCCGAGTAGCATCAGGGTCCCCACTTTGGACAACTGTTTCCATCTCCTCATGTCAGGGCATACCATGATCTTCCATACCTTCCTGAAAAAAAGCTCTCAGATGTTAGCAGGAGGGAAAATGCAAGAACAAACCACACTTACTACCTGCCCCGCAGAAAAATAATTTGCCTCCTTTCTCTCATCTCCTTGCCAATTATATCCAGCAGTTCTCTCCTTGCCTCTCCCTCCCCATCCTGCATATCTCTCCTTGCCCCCTCTCCCCCCCCAATCCGGCATTTCTCCCGTCACCCCATCCCTCCCATCCGGTGGGCAAACCCCCATGAAAAAATGTTGGCAGTCCACAGAAAAGACTGTGAACAGTATCACCCCTCTCCCTCCTGACCCTCAACCAATAATTAAAACAATTCACACTCACCAACAAAAATGTGAAAGCACACAGAAAAGCACGATGCAAGCAACATGGCATGGCATCTGTCAGCAGAATGATTTAAAAAATTGTGCACGCGTCGGGCCTATAAGGTTCTGCTTATGACTGACGTCTATGTCACATGCATATGACACAAATCTATGATGCAATCTTTTTAGACATGCATACAACAGCTGCAGCACTTGCCGTGTGCTTAGCAAATGGCTATTGTGTTTGCAATCCCGCTAACGTGGATTTCAACAGGTTAGCGGGACTTTAATACATCGATCTTTGTATTACCGTGTGGCTCATTTGCATGCAATTTTTTTTTTAAGCATTGGTTGTTTTTTCAAAATCGGTAACTTCTACCATGGACCTTTATGTTTTTGGTTCTTTAACATCACTTTCATGCATCAGGAACTGGTTAAGTGGAAGGAGACAGAAGGTAGTGGTAAATGGAACTCACTTTAAGGAAAAAGGATGTTACCAGTGGTGTGCCGCAAAGTTCAGTCCCGCCCTCGCGCAATGATGTCAGAAGAAGGCGGGACACTGACAGGAAATGAAGGGAAGGCTGACGGCCTTTCACTACGGCAGCTGCGACGGAGGCAGGGGATGAAGGAGAATCGCAGAGTGGGTATAGATGCCGAGCAGGGGAGCGAAGGGAATCGCGGGGTGGGGATGGATGGATGGGGCAGCAGGGGAGCGAATGGAATCACGGGATGGCTGGAGGGGGGCAGGGGAGCGAAGGGAATCGCGGGGTGGGTATGGATGGCTGGAGGGGGGACAGGGGAGCGAAGGGAATCGTGGGGTGGTAGGGAGGGCTGGAGGGGGGGAGGGGAGGGAAGGGAATCACAGGATGGGTATGGAGGGCTGGATGGGGGCAGGGGAGCGAAGGGAATCACGGGATGGGTATGGATGGCTGGAGGGGGCAGAGGAGCGAAGGGAATCGCGGGATGGGTATGGATGGCTGGAGGGGGGCAGGGGAGCGAAGGGAATCGCGGGGGGGGTATGGATGGCTGGAGGGGGGGGCAAGGGAGCCAAGGGAATCGCGGGGTGGGTATGGATGGCTGGAGGGGGGGGCAAGGGAGCCAAGGGAATCGTGGGGTGGGTATGGATGGCTGGAGGGGGGGCAGGGGAGCCAAGGGAATCGCTGGACATGGATGGAGGAGAGGGAAGGGAAGAGTGAGAGATGAGATGAGGGGAAAGGAAGAGGAGAAAATCTGCACATAGATGAAGAAAATAGGCAGAAGCTGGATCCACTGGACGGTGAAGTCTGCGGAGGACCCAGCTTTTACTTACAGATGTAGGACAAGAAATGAAGAAGAAAGGCGGAAAGTAAAGAAATAATGGAAAGCCCTGGAAACGGAGTTAAAGGAACAGATAGAGCAGCAGAATCAGAGACTGGGACCAATATGGAAAGAAAAACAGTCACCAGACAACAAAGGTAGAAAAAATCTTTTTATTTTCATTTTAGTGTTTGAAATATGTCCAATTTGAGAACTTACATCTGCTGTCGTACTTTGCACTGGGTATACTGGAGCTGTAACAGCTTACAGAAATTATTTCTAAGGAAAATCACGATATTTTTTTCTCCTATACTAGTATAATATTTTCAATGATGTATGTTTATATGCGCCATAGCTGGTATAAGGGGTGTGGCTAATGTGGGTGTGGCCACCATAGGGGTGGAGCCATATGTTGACCCAACCCATAATGAGTACCGGCACCTTTTTTTCCACAAGAAAAAGCACTGACGGTAGATACCCTTGATGGTATGGATAACATGTGGAAGACCTAGCGAGTTCCAGAGCTTAACTATTCTTTGAGTGAAAAAATATTTCTTCCTATTTGTTTTAAAAGTATTTTCAAGTAATATTGAGTGTCCCATGGTCTTTGTACTTTTTGAAAGACTGAAAAATTGATTCACTTTTACCCATTCTACACACACTCAGGATTTTATAGACCTCAATCATATCCCTTTAGCTGTCTCTTTTTCAAGCAGAAGAGCCCTAACCATTTAGCCTTTCCTCATATGGGAGAAGTTCCATCCCTGTTATCATTTTGGCCACTCTTCTTTGAACCTTTTCTAATTCCGCTATATCTTTTTTGAAATACGGCGACCAGAACTGAACACAATATCAAGGTGAGGACGCACCATGGAGTGGTAAAGAGACATTATAATTAGAGATGGTCATCGATTAAGAATTTTAATCGTGCAATCAAAATGTTTTACTTGTGGGCTTGATTGCGGTTAATCATGGCATACATTTTGGACACATGCTTTTCAATTTATTTTAATGTTGAACCAATCATCCTTTTGAACAAATGCTCAGCATGGCTGATTATCCTTTACCAAAACAAACCAGAAACCAGAGTAATTTAAGTATTCAGAGAGATATATGAGTAGAAAGTCCTTAAATGCTGAAAAACTAATATGTAAAACAATTTTTAAAAATGTATAATGTGAAGGAGAGATTCTCAGAGTATTAACTCATCCAAATGGATAGGTGCCCATGCTATTCAATTAGGGGTGGGCAACAATTTAAAATTGTAAACAAAATTAATCATGGTATTAAAATTTTTAATCACATGATTAGTCGAACCTCTGAACAGGATGGCTTGGTACTGGTAAATTCCCAATGCATGGACATTTTTTAAACCTGCTGAATATAATGAAAAGTTGCATACACACACTTCCTTCCCACAGCACATTGCTCCCCCTCTCCTCCATACAGGTACCTACCTTTATCCTTTCCTGTTGCATCCTTCCCCTTCAGCTCCCCTTCTGCTGGTAAACCTCTTACCCCTGTCACATATAATCCTATTTCTCTCCTCTCCTCCTGCTGCTCCCCAAAGTACAGAAGTCCAGCATTCCCTCCCCCCCCTGCATTTATCAACATTTATCTGGTTCTTCATAGGGTCTCCGGCAGCGATTCCCACATGCTGTTTGGAACTGACGCCAATATCTTCCCTCTATTTTACGTTATGCCAACAAGAAATAGGATAGGCAGGGGAGAAAGCAAAGTTGGGCAAGAGACAGGAGTTAAAAATCCTGATCATGATAAAAAAATTTAATCGCAGTCAGAATTGTAACAAAAAAAAATGTAAGCGCATTAATAGTGCACTAAATGCCCACCCTAATTATAATATTTTGGTCTTATTTTACATTCCTTTCCTAATAATTCCTAGAATTCTGTTTGCTTTTTGGCTGCTGCCGCACACTGGTCTAAAAACTTTAGCGTATTGTCTACAATGACACCTAGATCTTTCTTGAGTGCTA